>NC_135412.1:13148532-13251032 GCF_051991245.1 Festucalex cinctus
CATTGTGTGCTCTGCTTCAAAATGAAACATAAAATATGTTCTCTCATCTGGAATCAAGGTCATACTCCTCGTGTAAATGAGAATCAGTACACTCATCAAAATTTATGGTACAAAAAGGAAATGAGCCGCTGATTAAATTACAATTTCTCATTGTGTGGTGTGTGTAGCTCTGACTACTTTTGAAGTAGTGATCCAGTATGGGCTGGCAACTCCGGAAGGCCTAGCGGTGGACTGGATTGCAGGAAATATCTACTGGGTGGAGAGCAACTTGGACCAGATTGAGGTAGCCAAACTGAATGGGACCATGCGAACAACGCTGCTGGCCGGCGAGGTCGAGCACCCCCGGGCCATCGCCCTGGACCCACGTGATGGGTAAAGACGAACAGTTGGGATGACGATTCATCCTTATTGGTGGCAGTTCAGACTCGCGTCTATCTTGTTTGTTGTCAGTATTCTATTTTGGACTGACTGGGATGCCAGCCTGCCCAGGATTGAGGCAGCGTCTATGAGCGGCGAAGGCAGACGCACCATCCACAGGGAGACCGGCAGTGGCGGCTGGCCCAACGGACTCACCGTTGATTACATGGAAAGACGCATTGTCTGGATCGATGCCAGGTAGTGTTTACCTCTCTCAGTGCTCTCATTGCAATGCTTATTTTCATACATGTCACACAACCCACTCACAGATAAAATACCATTGTAAATAAGGTCAAAAATCTTGGGACAAACATCTTGGTCAATGTCTTAATCAGAGGTTCAGTTCCCAGACGTCCTAAATGCCACCTGAATTTCAAAGGGGAGTTTGCAGGGCTAAGACTGCTAGCAAGATTCATTCACTTTTCTAATCCTTCTCCCCCTCTCAAGTCTCTGACCAAAGTGGGTAATGGTGATAGTTTCAGAACACATAGCCAACGTCAATAAAATAGCAGCGCTTGCAATGCTAAGCTAGCATTAGCACTCGAAACAACAACAACATTAGCCATAGCTGTTGCATTGCTAGCATGACTTGTCATTATGGAGTGTTTATTTTCAGGTGTCCAGATGCTTTTGTCCATAATGCCAAATAATCCACATTTGTTTTGTTCCTCTCACAGATCAGACGCTATCTACTCTGCCATGTATGACGGCTCTGGGCTGATTGAGGTGTTGCGGGGTCATGAGTACTTGTCCCATCCATTCGCTGTCACCATGTATGGAGGTGAAGTTTACTGGACGGACTGGAGAACCAACACTCTTGCCAAGGCCAACAAATGGACAGGGCACAACGTCACTGTGGTCCAACGCACCAACACGCAGCCATTTGACTTGCAGGTTTATCACCCGTCGAGGCAGCCCCAGGGTAGGTTGTCCGCTGGACATTCACTCATTTGTTTTTTGTTTTTTTTGCTCCCCATGTGCAAATAATATCTATTGGCAGTGTAACTTATTGAACAAAATGGGACACAACAATACTGATACCACTAGCCTATTGGTATCAGTGAAGAAACTGCAATTTTGAATTCGTACCCAGGCATGCAATGCGGTACATCGAGTAAAGAGAATTAAGTGGCAGTGTGAGGAATTATCACTTCAGTTGAGACCCCAAAAGATTGGTGATTGTCAGTTTAAACAAATTTTAATGCTTAGGATAGGATGACAGGCCAAGTTGATTTTACATGTTATTTACATGTGATACAAATCTGTTTTTCACACAGCTCCGAACCCATGTGCCACCACCGACGGCAAAGGCCCTTGCTCCCACCTTTGTCTAATCAACTTCAATCAAACTTTCTCTTGTGCTTGTCCTCACCTCATGAAGCTGCAAGCTGACAAACACACCTGCAAAGGTAAATTCAGCTTGTTTGTTTCACATGCACTTTTGAAATAAACAATTTGCTCTTCCTTAAATTATTTATAATTAATAATTACAGATATTCATCTATGTGGCGATGTTAATAATTTTGCACAACAATTGTCGACAGTGACTTACCAAGATGTGCAACATGTCTCAGTTGTACTATCATTGTCTACAAAGAACATCCCGGATCTTGTTAAATGTAAATTTATAGTCATTTCTGTGTTCATATTTGTGTTGCAGAGTCCCGCAAGTTCCTTCTTTATGCTCGTCAGATCGAGATCCGTGGTGTGGACATCGACAACCCCTACTACAACTACATCATCTCCTTCACCGTGCCCGACATAGACAATGTGACAGCAGTGGACTACGATGCGGTGGAGCATCGAATCTACTGGTCGGATGTCCGCACGCAGACCATCAAAAGAGCGTTCATCAATGGCACTGGCGTGGAAACCGTCGTCTCTGCTGGTAAGACATCTTTCAGGAATGTTGACAGTTCCATGTTGATTTGATGACTTTTCCAATGTCTCTCTTATGTGAATGCTCAGGCTAGGGTAGCGCTAACATTTTGTGTGATTGTGACATTCATTAGACCTTCCGAATGCTCATGGGCTAGCAGTCGACTGGGTGTCCAGGAACCTTTTCTGGACCAGCTATGATGCCAATAAGAAGCAGATCAATGTGGCCAGACTGGATGGTTCTTTTAAGAATGCTGTCATCCAGGGTTTAGACAAGCCCCATTGTCTGGTACTGCATCCTCAATTAGGGTGGGTGTTGTCTTTTTTTGTAGATAGTTCACCTCATTTGCATCTAGTTTTGAAAAGTTTTTTTAAGTTCACAACATTAGTCTAGTTATTCTCCATACAAGCACTACTTGCGTTGATAAAATGGGTCATCTATTTTGTGTGTCAAGTTTTTCATTGTTGCCAAGTTCACAACAGTCATCGTGATAGGCATAATTCGTAGTAAAAATTTTTTTTTCACATTTGAGATTTCATTCTATATTTTTATATAGTCTGTATTTTTAACAGAAGTATCTGTGCTTGTGCTGAAGTAGAGAGCGTGAGTACTTTGCCCCCTCTGCCCACAGGAAATTGTACTGGACCGATGGTGACAACATAAGCATGTCCAACATGGACGGCACCAACCGTACTACATTATTTATCGACCAGAAGGGACCAGTTGGTGAGTCGCTGTACAACATAAAACCTGCATTTCACCCTGAAATAAATGCATGAATTCGGCATATCAGATATACGAGTACTTTAGTGTCTAATTAATATTTTCACCCAGGCCTATCTATCGACTATGACAAAGAGCAGCTGTACTGGATAAGTTCAGGAAACGGCACCATCAGTCGCTGTCAGCTGGACGGATCTAAACTGGAAATCCTGGATGGCATTAAAGGCAAACTCAACAAGGCCACAGCATTGGCTATAATGGGTAAAATCACAGTTCAAAAAGCTTTTGTCCCCTTTTCACCTTCAGTCTCGTAACAGGGTCAATTATCACCCTCTCTGTAGGAGACAAGCTGTGGTGGGCGGACCAGGCGACTGATCAGATTGGAACATGTGACAAGAAGGATGGAGGCAACTGGAAGGTTTTAAGGAATAACACGTCTCCTATGATGCATATGATGATCTACGATGAGGACGTGCAGAAAGGTAAGAGTGCAATTTCTTCCGTTTAAGATACTCGGTTGAATGTTTTTTTTTTTTTTTTTTTTTTTTTTTTTTTTTTTTTTTTTTTTTTTATGTGGGCACCTGCAGCTATAATACGCACTTGAGATACTGGAAGTCACACACTTTACGTATCTCATGAATGCACATTTATTTTGGAATTAGGGCCAAAAAGTTCACTCTTAGTTTCAACAGAATATGCCACATTTTCTTTCCAAATGCATTTGGGAGTTTTCAAGTGTGTTTTGGCAAAATGTAGCCTGGCTTGCTTGGATATTATTTGGAAGATAAGGCGTCCATTTTGCCATCCTACCACACTGCCCAAACATATGAGATTTTTAAGGTGATATAGTGATACACTAAGTTGCATTCATGGGACATTAACTTGTGTATGTGACGTAAGAAGTATAATATTGTAAGATAAGTACTTTTTGGACACTTTTCATTTCTGATGATCATTCTAAAAGCAAAATGTTTGATGTCAAGTAAATGTCGGAGCGTTGAGGATTTTCTACATGACTTAATGTTTTGCTCACTGAGGGGCCTATTCACTAAAGGGTTTGCTGCTTTGCACCGCGTTAACCGTTAAAAATGGAGCAATCTGGCCTCGCCTAATTCACTAAATCCGCGCAGATGGGGAAATCCGTCACTAAGTGCACTGTCAACCAGAATGCGCCACTGTGCGCCGGTGTTATTTGCGCGTATGTAAATTAGGTAATTTGCATAAATTTGACGCAAAATATGCCCACCCCATTGCAATGAGACTCACAACGACAACGTGTGCGGTTGATCACACAGAGAGGAGAGAAAGAGAGAGAGGGAGAGGGGGGGAAATTTTTCCGTGTTAGTTGAGGACACATAACGTAACCCGGGCTGATCGGCAATGGCGGGGAGGGATTTTTCGATCATTTATTATGTGACAGATGCATACTTACACCCACGCCAACCTCTGAAAATATATTTTTAAAAACGATTGCACCAATAATTTGTACTTTATGAATGAATGACGTCGTTGTCGTCCTCTCTGCTGTGTACATCTTAATGGCGCTATAAACGCTTACTCTTGGTCCAACCTCGCATTCTGATAATGTCATCTTTCTCGCAACCGTTACTATAACAACCATGTTCTTGGTGAAAATCCATTGCCATGTGTGGTAAATCAGGTGCAAATTTGCTCCAAGCAGTCAGTTTTGTGGCCGTGTTTGCGCCGGTATATGATTAGAGCAATATCCTTAGTGAATGGGTTGGTAACTGGGCGCAGATATTTCGTGCTATTACCGGACGCAGCACATTCTTAGTGAATATGCCCCTGAGTTTACAAAGCCCAACTTCTTTGTGGATCAGTACTTTTCAATTCACACATTCTCATTGTTTCTTTTCCTCAACTATAAAAGTCATTTGCTCATGTTTTGTTTTTGCTATTTGTGACAGGGCTCTGTCCCGATCCACCTCAAATGTTGTTTTTTGCACATTCTATGTGTTGGAAAATTTGTTTCATATAATTTGCTCCTCTTTGATCTTTTTTTTTTTTCCCTCAGCAAGTGTCAATCTGTGTAGTAACAACAATGGAGATTGTTCCCAGTTGTGTCTGCCCACCTCACCAACCAGCAGGGCCTGCATGTGCACTGCCGGTTACAGCCTCAAGACGGGACAGCAGTCGTGTGAAGGTAACACAGCTGCCTTTCATTGGCAAGGGATTTTTGGTAGGAGGGCAGGTTGTTCCCCAATCGAAATAAACTCTCTTTCTGTCTGTCTTTGTCTTTCTGTCTTTCTGTGTCTTTCTTTCTTTCTCTCTTTCTGTCTTTGTCTTTCTTTCTCTTTCTTTCTGTCTTTCTTTCTGAACAGGTATGGGCTCTTTCCTACTTTATTCGGTCCACGAGGGAATCAGAGGAATTCCGCTCGACCCAGCTGACAAATCCGACGCCTTGGTGCCAGTGTCGGGCACTTCCCTGGCCGTCGGCATCGACTTCCACGCTGGTGAGGGACACTAGTGAGACACCCCATTAATGGGATACTTGACCCATTGAGCCATTTTCAGCAGTGAAGAGTTAATATTTTGTCCAGAATTAACTTGATTTCATTATTTTTCATGTACAATTAATACCTTTAAAAAGTATTTTTTACACTTGCTATCGAATGATGATGACATCACCTTTGCTGACGAAGTATTTAACAACCAATCATGGCTAACCTGTTTTCTGGGTTTGGTCAGTAAACTGAGCCATGATAGGTCGCTACCTACTTCCTTAGCACAGGTGATGTCATCTTCAGTTGACAACAAGTAGAAAAATTTGTTTTTAAAGGTATTAATTGTATAAGAAAAATAATGAGGTTACCAAGTTCATTATAGTCAAAATATTAACTTTTTACTGCTGAAACTGACACTAAGAGTCAAGTATCCTTTTAATCAAGATGGCCTCACTATAATGAAACTAGCTCTGCCACTGAAGCATGAATAGGTAGCATACTGGTCTTTTTTTTTTTTCCAGAGAACGACACCATCTACTGGGTAGACATGGGCCTGAGCACCATCAGCAGGGCCAAGAGAGATCAAACATGGAGAGAAGATGTGGTCACCAATGGCATCGGCAGAGTGGAGGGCATTACTGTTGACTGGATTGCAGGTCTGCTCGTGCACGTTTCATCATTTCTACATGCAGGAAACTGTTTATTTTAAACAAAAAATAAATAACAGGAAGCTTAGAGTTTCCCTAAATATTTTAAAATCCACATTGAAATATCTGTTTTGGCTTATTCAAATGTGCTGTCTTTATATTCATGTATGTTTTGTAAAATAATCTAAATTGATCAATTGCTCTCATAGGAAACATTTACTGGACCGACCAGGGCTTTGACGTAATTGAGGTTGCCAGGCTGAACGGTTCTTTCCGCTATGTGGTCATTTCCCAGGGCCTGGATAAGCCCAGAGCCATCACTGTCCACCCAGTGAAAGGGTAAGGCTGCTTGCCAACTGCTTACTTTAGCGTTCCTTGAAACAAATTGCTCCAAACATGTCACTCTTTCATGTACCGTATCGATAATCCTCTGTGTTATGTTTTGTTAAGGTATCTGTTCTGGACAGAATGGGGTCAGTACCCTCGTATAGAGCGCTCTCGACTGGATGGCTCTGAGAGGCTGGTCCTGGTCAACATGAGCATCAGTTGGCCCAATGGAATCTCGATTGACTACACGGTAGGGAGTGCTGCTGATTTCTCCTATTAGTCATTAAATACATGTCTTATTTGTACATATTGACACAAGCTCTTATATGGGGTCTACACGTGTAGGAGGGGCTGTTGTATTGGTGCGATGCCAGGACAGACAAGATTGAGCGCATCAACCTGGAGACGGGAGAGAATAGAGAATTGGTGCTGGCCAACAACAATATGGATATGTTTGCAGTGTCTGTTTTTGAGGGATACATCTACTGGAGTGACAGGTCAGACTATAGAATTGATTCCAGAAGTCATAATGATAAATATTTTTCTGTCTTGTAATCATGATTGCAACTACTTTGTCAGTTTAGCATGCTTGATTTTTTGAGAGTGTCATTGGATTTTGCGCAGGACTCATGCGAATGGCTCTATTAAACGAGGCAGCAAAGACAACGCCACAGATGCAATGCAACTCAGAACTGGTATTGGTGTACAACTAAAAGACATTAAAGTTTTTAACAGGGCCAGGCAGCAAGGTAAGAAAACTTTATTTTCATTACATAACATTCACTTCTCATAAATAGTAAGACACATTCAGCTTTCGGCTGAAATTTCTAGTTGAACCTAAAATGTACTATAACCATGACAGGTGAACTTAATCGGATTTTCTGTAAACTTTTTAGTCCACATGACATGCCCAACTGTTAGATGTTTCAGTCCACAGACGCTGAACATCAAAATTGAAAACAGGTGTTTGATCCATGAATTGACCAATACATTATCAAGGACAACTACATCCATGCCTTTCTGTGTCTCTTCCAGTCAATGTCAATCAAATTTTGATGTCAAAATGTGAACATGATGAAGAAGACTTAACTTTGCTCATTGTATTGCCCAGGCACGAACATCTGCAAACATAACAACGGCGATTGTGAACAACTTTGTCTTTACCGTGGCAACGGGCAGCATACGTGCGCCTGCGCTCACGGCATGCTGGCCGAGGACAACCGCAGCTGCCGCGATTACGACGGCTACCTCCTCTACTCGGAGCGCACCATTCTGAAGAGTATCCACCTGTCTGACGAGACCAACTTAAACGCGCCCATAAAGCCGTTCGAAGACCCAGACCACATGAAGAACGTCATCGCCCTGAGCTTTGACTACCATGGAGGCGGCGGCAAGGGAGCCAACCGCATCTTCTTCAGCGACATTCACTTTGGAAATATCCAACAGATCAACGACGACGGCACAGACCGCAAGATTGTGGTGGATAGTAAGTATGGAGTCATTTGGTAAAAAAAAAAAACTCATTCTAATGCAGGGCCTGTTTTCACCCAAATTTGACCTCAAGTGGGTCGGAACTGCATATCCGTGACTCAGTAAGTTATAAATAACAGGTAAAAAAAATAAATAAATCCTTTTTTTTTTTTTTTTTTTTTGTGCAAATATTTACAAGCACATTCTGAAAACCTTTCCATGTAGGCCTAATTATCTTATTGAAGCATAATCGTAAATTTCTGAACAAAAATTGGTGCAAAATTTTTGCATCAAGTCATGAGTACTGTAACAGCCAAATTTCAGGAATTTAAATGGTCGTCATTGTGCAATTAATTTGAGTGAAAAACAACAGTTTTTATTTTGTCCTCACGGGCCAGAATGGACCCTCTGACATGCCGCTTGACATGCCTGCTCTAGAAGTTCACCTAGTGGCCACAACCTCAATGACACTCACAATGTAATGTGACCTAAGAGCTATTGTGTTCACTGTACAGTGATGATGAAAACATAATCACAATGTCACATAATCACACAAATTGATCAAATTTTAACCCACACAACATTTTCTGAGTTAATCATAGCCAAGTCAACCCCCCCCCCCCCCCCAAAAAAAAAAAAAAAAAAAAATTCTATGGAGCCTCACTAGTCTAAAAGGGAGGATTCTGATTAATATTGTGTTTGTGGAATATGAGTTAATCACCAAAATCCATCCGTTTTTATCCAATTCTGGTGGTTGCCATTTTGCCATTTTACTTGTTGTCAACTGAAAATGAAATCACAGCTGTTAAGGGCTCATGTAAAGACCAATCACTGCTCATTTGTTTTTGAAGCTGAGCTGTGATTGGTCGCTACCCAAGTCCTGAACAATAATGCTATTGTCAAAAAATTTAAACGAAAAAAATTACTGAAAATTGTCATTTGTTTAATTTGTAGCATTAGGAGGTTGTATTTACTCAAATCCAAAGCTATTTCTGACAAAAACATCTTAATAATTCAAGGTACATTTTAATTCATTTACTCCAAAAAACATTCTATTTTAAATATTGCCATGGTCTCCAAAATCATATTTATATGTTTTTTTTTTTAATGTATTTTATGCTAGAGCATAGAGAGGCTATGATGCAGCCTCTGACCTGAAGAGGTCGCTTAAAGCAATGGTAGTTATTGCAAAAAAACGGCAAGCAGCTGACAAGCAGAGTATAAGAGATCAACCAGGGCCATGTTGCAACAAGCTCTTTTCCCCAGTGTTTTAATTAAACAGGTTTGTGAATAATGATGAAACTTAGCTATATCCTAATGCTAATTGCTGCAAAACTGAAACAGATAAAAATTTACTTTTTTTTCTGATGAAAGAAGAGACTCTTTCTTTTGGTAGGTTCCATGTTTTTTTTTTTTGTTGTTCTTTTTTTTTTGTTCTTTTTTTATTTATTTATAGCAATAGAACACAATATTCTGTGGGACTTGCAACATCAGTCAAAATCCAGTAATACAGCCGGGAGCGGAGGGGGTTGTTTCAGTGAAAATGGCTGGGAGTGAATGAGTTAATATAGGATCCCTTACTTGACAGCAGCTTCACAATTCTTACACCCAATGATCTTGTGAGTTTGCAGTTTCAGCTTGAATTTCTTTGCAGGCTGTCAGAATAGCCTCCCAGGGTTGCTGTTTGAATGTGAACTGACTTTCACCTCATAGATCTGACACTTTATGAGTTCAAGATTATACTGACTTTCCTTTGCATGCATTATTTTAAAGAAAAAAACATTTGAATAGAAACTTGGAACACACTGTAAAGCAGGAGTCAGTTCAGACTTCAGAGCTCGTGTCCAACTCAAAGTTTTGCACCATGTCCCCGCCCATCATCATGTGAGGACAAGCAGTCAGAGAGTTTTTGCAAAAGGTCCATCGCTCTCTCCCCAGCTTCAGCAACTCTCTTCTGAACTTCTGAGACATAAATCCATACAGCACGGGGTTTACCACCGCAACACAGGATGCCAGCAATCGGGCCAAAATGGCGATTGTATTGTAGCCCTTTGATCCCTGAATGGTTCCTCCGATAAAGGAGAACATGAGCGCGTAGGAGGGCAGCCAGAGGAGCGTGAAGACCAGGACCAAGAGCGCTGAAGTGTGAGTGACCTGGTTCTGGTAGCGCTCCAGCTGAGGGGCATTTCCAAGCAGCCGTGCGCTTCGAAGAAAGCAGTAGATCTTTGCATACATCAGCACGATTGTTCCCAGCGGTAGTGCGAAGCCAAAGAAGAAGAGGCTGATACTGTAGACAAGCTGGCTGAAGTTGGAGAGAAAAGCAAAGCAGTACACAGCCCTGGATGTTGTAACCGTGCGGAAGGCAAACTGCGGTGCCGCCAAGACCGAGGCGGGAATCCACAGAAGTGCCACCGTCACCTTGACACGGTGATGCATTCTAGAGCGGTACGTCCAGGTGGGGTGCACCACCGTCAGGTAGCGGGTCACAGCCAGCGCCGCCAAAGTAAATACGGATGCAGATGAACAGGCCACGCTGAGGAAGCTGATGCTTTTGCACAGGAAGCTCCCAAAAGGCCAAAATCCCAACGTGATGGCCGACGTGTGGAAGGGCAGGCAAAGCAGCAGTAGCAAGTCAGCGGCGCTCAGGGCCAGCAGCAGCGTGTCGGTACCATGGTGGTGGTCTTTCCGTCTGCGCCCTGTTAGGGTGGCGATAACCAGGATTTGTCCTAGCAGGCCAGTCACGAGTATCAGACCATCCAGAATGGGCACCACAACCTTAATTACCGCTTCCTCTTCCCTGTTCCTTTGTCCCAATTCGCTGCTGTTTACATACTGCTCTGACATCTCCATGTGGTCCCAATTCAAGTCAATTAACACATTAATCTAATAGCCTGTTAATGTTAAGCACCAGAGTGAGACTTTCACACAGCATCGGGGGAATCACAATGGCCTCACTCCATTAAGGCAACCTACCCTCTCGTAATGATCGCAATTAGGAAAGCACATCCGCTGCTCACTTCTTCATTAAAAATGTCACATCGGCTGTTGGTGTTTGACAACCATTTTTCCAGAGCACTCGCTGAAAGCTGCTGAATGCCCAGTTTTGCTATAAAACATAAAAGCATGACCTTAAAGAGCAGTCATCAGCATGTTCTTCATAATCCCTGGGAGCCCTTTGTGTCAAACACCAGAGAGATTTCACACACAGGACTCGAGTACTCCGCGTCTGTATTGATTTCTTGACACCAGGCAACAATGGTCAAATTCATTCCGAGATTTGCTAACGGTCCTTCCACTTTAAAGACAGTCAATTCTACTTGATGCTAAGTGCTCACTGCGGCAGGAGGCAACTTGTTGTCCACTTAGAAGATCCTCGCAGGCATGTAGCATGTAGACTCCGCTGGAAAAATATCTGTGGTACAACAACCGCCCATCAATGTGTTCATAAAGAATAATAATTCTGAAAGTAATAACAGTAACAAAAGCCTGTTAATTCTCCATATCATGCTATCCCTATGCCTGCTCAGACTGCTAATGGGCTTCAAGGAGGTTTCTCCCACTGTTTGTACAGTATCCATGGCACAAGCTAAGCAAGGGGAGGGCTGCTGTAATATCCCCATCTTACATAACACCGTTGACGACATATTTGATCTATTCGCTTTTCCTGATTCTGAGCAGTTGTTAGCGTGTACAATCAAGGAGGCTAAAACAAGTGACTATCTGTGTGTTTAGTTTGTTAACCTGCCTTTTAGACACATTCGTTCAACTTGGTATTCACCGATAGGTTTGTCTTCCATTTAGATACCGGTAATCTATGGCTCTGTCATTTATCACAAATGTCTCAAAAGGTTCTATTGACTTTCTGCAGAGAGCAAACAGCAGCTTGGAGTGTTCGTCTTTTTATGGTCGAGTTGAGTGGTCATAAAGGTCGTAACAAACAAATAGATGCATTGAAGCTGATAGGACAACATAGAGTGAATTTCCATGTTGTGTGAAAAATGAGCACGGTCTTTTAGAAATGTTCAGGAAGGAGCGGACTTGAACAGCTGCACTGTCTTGGCCTCCCCCAAGGCTCACTTGTCAAGCTGTTCCGTGTCAGTTCTCTTCCCAACCATGAATGGGGGGGGATCCACAGGGAGCGGTATTTGTATGTGCAGGCAGTCAGCCATGAAGTGTCAGGACGACACGCGCTTTAAACTCACGCCAGGAACAGCAGTTGTGTGCACATGCACTGTGCTGTGTCCTTTTCCCTTTTCCCCCCCTTCTAAAATTATGACGGGTTCTTATAAATGAGAATTTTGGAATTTTGGCTTTCTCAAGACTCGTGTTTGAGTTCAGGCTCCGGCCTTCCTGGGTGGAGTTTGCATGTTCTCCCCGTGCCTGCGTGGGTCTTCTCCGGGTACTCCGGTCTCCTCCCACATTCCAAAGAGATTCATGGCAGGTTAATTGGGCGCTCCAAATTCTCCCGAGGTGTGCTTGTGAGTGTGGATGTGTGTTCGTCAGCTGTGGTAGGCTCCAGCACCCCCCGCGACCCTTGTGAGGAATAAGCGGTCAAGAAAATGGATGGATGGATGGATGGATGGATGGATGGATGGCTTTCTCAAAGCATGCACACTGATAGAGGTTTTCAGAGGTAGTAGATCAGCTATTATAGGCAAGGCAAGGCAAGTTTATTTGTATAGCACATTTCATACACAAGGCAACTCAATGTGCTTTACACAAGGAAAGAACACATAAGCATAAAAAAACAGTAGTTAACATTCAGAGGAAAAACAAAACAAAACATATTACATACAATATACATATTCAGCTATGTTTAAAACAAAATTGATTGATTTTTCAGCTCCTACAATTTAAGGGTCTATGGCAAGAACAAAATAGGTTCTATTTTTAGGTCCACATGTTGAAAATCCCTAACATAGATTGCTAAAATGTAAAAAAACCGAAGTATGTTCAAAGTTATCCACCCAACCTCTTTCGCAAACTTTGTAGAAGTAACAAATGAAACAATGTATCCTTTCCTACTTGATGGGATTCAATTGTGATTCTTACTGACTAGCTTGACAGCTACACATGGTCTTGGAAATGTTCTTTAAATTCCACTTCCTCCTTCTCTTCCACAGATGTCGGTTCAGTGGAGGGCCTGGCCTACCACCGCGGTTGGGATACGCTCTATTGGACCAGTTACACAACCTCCACCATCACTCGCCACACTGTGGACCAGAGCCGCTCTGTGGCCTATAACCGCAACACTGTGGTCACCATGTCTGGAGAGGACCACCCCAGAGCCTTTGTGCTGGATGAGTGTCAGGCGTGAGTCATTAAGATCGAAACACGGCCAGGCTGGGCCCGGCTCCAGCTACTTTTTCTCTCTGCTTTCTTCTCACCGAGCCATTTGTTTCGCTCCATTCAGCCGTTACTTTTCTTCCATGGCATGTTTTGGCAAGGCTCGCTGCAGATAATATTATCACGGTGTTTGTTTTTGTGTTTCTCACCACAGTCTCATGTTCTGGACAAACTGGAACGAGCAGACTCCCAGTATCATGAGGGCTTCCCTGAATGGCGCCAATGTGCTGGCCATCATCGGCAGTGATATTAAAACGCCCAACGGCCTCGCTATAGATCACCGAGCAGAGAAGCTCTATTTCTCTGACGCCACTCTGGACAAGATAGAGCGCTGTGAATACGACGGGAGCAGCCGATATGTAAGGACGATTTCTTGTGGAAGTCAAAAAGAGAGGATGATTTTCATTCATACATTGAGGAAATTATAATTGAATATAAATTCAGTACCCAGTAGGGATCTGAGTTCTGCAGACTTGGGTCTATTACTGGAGTCCAGGTTTTGAAACAAACATGGTGAAACAGCATTTATGCTGCACACAAATTAAAGAAGTTGCCAGCGGAAGTGAAGTCAGCCCTAACTATAAATGCTTTTAAATACGGGTAAAAATCTATGCTTTTTCTTCTCACTCCTTTATGATGCATTATCCATTTTTAAAATCAATTTCACTCTATGGACTTTTAGTAATTTCAGAAAGCTACCTTATAAATCTCTGCTTTTCCTCTTAAAGTATTACTCTTATTATGTTTTTTTTTTTTTTAATGCAAGAGCATACAGAAAGCTTTGATGCAGTTTCTGACATGAAGAGGTGGCTTAAAGCAATGGTAGTTATTTAAAAAAAAAAAAAAAAACTGCAAGCAGTTGGCAGCAGAGTATGAGCTCAGCTATGTTGCAATAAGCTCTTTTTGGCAGTATTTTCACCAGGAATGGGAATATTGATGTAACCTAGCTATATTCTAATGCTAATTGCTACAAAATGGAAAGACAAAAATATACATTTGTTCCTGATGAAAGAAGAGACTCTAATCTTTCTTTTGGTATGTTCCATATTTTTATAGCAATAAAACGCAATATATTGTGGGCCTTGCAAAGTCAGTCAAAATCCAGTAAAACAGCCAGGAGCGACTTCAGTGAAAATGGCTGCGAGTGAATGAGTTCAATGTTGTCAATCTATGTACTTTTAATAATTTTAATAGGCTACATTTGTTCCCTTTGTTTTGCGAATTACTTCAGTTGTGTTTGTTGGGATTTATAGTGTGAAACACATTGAGTTGGCTTGTGCATGAAATATGCTGTATATAAAAAAGTTGCTTTACCTTATTTGGACTGATTCCTCAACTGTTCTACCTTTTAGGTTTTGTTGAAGAATGAGCCTGTGCATCCGTTTGGCCTGGCCGTGTATGGAGACTACATCTTCTGGACGGATTGGGTGAGGAGGGCGGTCCTTCGAGCGGACAAGTACACAGGTGGCGACATGAAAGTGCTGCGGGCTGACATCCCCCAGCAGCCAATGGGAATCGTTGCAGTGGCCAATGACACCAACAGCTGTGAGTTGCCTTTGCCGCTGTTCATTTTCCGTAATTCATTCGCCTGCTTACATTCTTTGAGACGGTTTGACCTCCGCTGAGTCATTTGTTGCAAACATGATAGAATTCTCACCCTAACATAACTCCACCCTCGTTTGTCGCGCATCCGTCAGGTGAGTTTTCTCCTTGCCGCACAAATAACGGAGGCTGCCAAGACCTGTGTCTGCCCACATCTGACGGGAGGGTCAACTGCAGTTGCCGTGGAGACAGACAACTTCTGGAAGACAACACCTGCTCTTGTAAGAAGGAGAAAAGAAAGCCATTTCATTGAGAAGACAAATGTTGTTTTCATGATGAAACTTCATGCATGTTTGATTGTTTGTACCTCACCAGCACTGAACATGTCTTGCGGGAGTGTGGATGACTTTGAGTGTGGAAATGGGGATTGCATCAACTACAGCCTGACCTGTGACGGCATGGCCCACTGCAAGGACAAGTCTGATGAGAAGCAGTCCTACTGTGGTGAGGATTTGTGCAATTTATGGAACTCTAACATCTCATATAGTGTGTTTGTTTTGGTCAAGTAAAAAAAACAGGAGATTTATAATTCACTAAATAATCAACAGAGACGTTTTCAGGTTTAACGGTAGGGCTCTGATTTTATTTTACATTTGCAATTCTCTGTCTTTTGACTTCAAACACTGAGCAAATTAAAAAAACAAAAACATTTTATTGACATTTTGAAATATTCAGTTTGTTGTTTTGTTGGCTGCCTTAAAAACTCGGATTTATCCATTATTGCACAAATAAATCTTTCACTGCTATGCTAGTGCTGCTGCAATGTGGTATACTAGCTTGTACTGTATTCGATGGGTTGATAAATAATTATAAGCTGAAGTGCATAATTATATTGATAGTGTATGCATTATTTTCAATATACACTAGATCTTTAACATTAATTGCAATTTATTTCTAATATACTGTTTTTTTTCTGTTTTGTTTTTTCTCCCAGCCAATCGAATTTGTAAGAAAGGCTACAGACGCTGCATGAATGGTCGCTGCATTGGCCACCAGTTCTGGTGTGACGGCACAGACGACTGTGGCGACCACTCTGATGAAATGCCTTGCAACAGTAAGTCATCACTGCATGCATGCCATCATTGTATTTGATTTATTCATTCATTCATTCATTATACAGTGCTATTGTTACTGTGATCCTGTGACAGCTGCACACATATCTGAGCTGCTATTTAAAATACACCAACTTCAGATGAAAAGATAGCGATTGGTTTGCTGGCATGTTTTGATAAATTCATGAATTGCTTCGGAAACTGGTTCAAGTCAAACAAAGTTGATCTGCACTTACATTATGCTCACTTCTATGATTTCAACCTTGTAGTGACCCTGTGCAAAGTAGGGGAGTTCCAGTGCAAAGATGGCAGCTGTATCTCCAACTTCAGCCGCTGTGACCAGGTGGTCAACTGCGAGGATGCCAGCGATGAAATGAACTGCCGTAAGACCGCTTAAAAAGATGCTCGAGATCAAATTAAGGTTGGTGAAAACGTCTTTTGTTTATCCTCAGAACCCACCGACTGCTCCCGTTTCTTCCGCCTGGGAGTGAAAGGCGCTTCCTTCAAGAGCTGTGAGAAAACCACTCTGTGTTATCTGCCCTCGTGGGTGTGTGACGGCAACAACGACTGCGGGGACTTCTCTGATGAGAGGAACTGCCCGGGTGCGGCACTCTGGCTGCTTCTTAAAGGCTCCGGTCTGTTTAGAAGCATTCAAGCCAACTTCTGATTTCTTTGTCTGGCCTTACAGATAAGCGCAAGCTTAAATGTCCAGTCAACTTCTTTGCTTGCCCCAGTGGCCGCTGCATCCCGATGAGCTGGACTTGTGATAAGGAAAATGACTGCGAGAATGGAGCTGACGAGACGCACTGCGGTCAGTCTGATTCAGGGTTATGATAGTTTGGGAATTTACTTTTTAGTTAGTTTTTTATTCCATTTTAAGTTTAGGTTGTTTTTTTTTAATTTAATTATTTTTAATTAGTTTTCAAGGTGGTTTTGTTAGTTTTTATTAGTTTTAAGTTATTTAAAAAATGCTTTGTTTTAGTTTAGTTTTAGCTAGTTTCAGTATTGTTTTTTTTTTTAATGTGTATTACTTGTGCTCAATATTAAATAAACATAGTAAAATGAAAAAAGTAACACAACCAGAGTTGCATTTCGGCTGAGTTAAATGAAAAAACAGGCGAGCCAAATTTGTCACCGAAGAGCGACGTCATCTGAAGGTGCTTTTCTATTGGCTGCTGCTAGATGACGTCACTTCTGTACGACACACATTCAAACATACTTATTCTGGTTAATATCAAAATAAATATACTTAAAATCACATTTAAAATCATCCCCAAAGGCTCATGTATTAAATTAATTACCAAAGACGGACATGGACATTTTTGCTTTAATTATATTTAGTTGTAGTTAGTTTTGTAAAAATAAAATGTACTGTCAGTTAATTTTCATTTAAAAAAAAAAGCATTTTTGTTTTTATTTTATTGATGATTTATGATTTTTCTGATTTTTTTTTATTTAAAATTTTCATTGACTAAAATAACCTAGGTCTGATGTTAATTCAAAGTGTCCTTACACTTAATAGCACTGCATGTACCAAATTTTACATTTACAAAGCTAGTAATTAATTTGTGTGTATTTGGATCATATTGAAAGTTGTAACATTTGTAACAGACATACAATATAGGAGGATTGATATGGACCTTTGGCACAAATGAGAAACGGTGTTGTCTTTTGCAGACAAATTTTGTCCATCCACCCAGTTTGAATGTGGAAACCACCGCTGCATTTCCAAACATTGGGTGTGTGACGGTGCAGATGATTGTGGTGATGGATCAGACGAGGATGACAAATGCAGTAAGCGATTCATTTCCCTGAATGTGTACCATTTTGTTTTGTCATACACAGACTTTCAAAAAAAACGTCATTTCAACACAAGGATTTTGCAAACCTACTCGTATATCATTGACATTTCCTATGAATCCAGAATCCAAAACCTGCAGTCCCGAGGCCTTCCAATGTCCCGGCTCGCATATGTGTGTGCCACAGCGCTGGAAGTGTGATGGAGACAAGGACTGTCCTGATGGAGCTGACGAGAGTGTCAAAGCTGGATGCCGTGAGTTGGACATGTGCATTATAGGCAGAGCAGACAGATTTGTCTTCACTATCTTGGATTCAGTTCTGTGAAACCTTCCTTAAATGTTTTCTTTTCCACTTGCAGTGTACACCAACAGCACGTGTGACAACAACGAGTTCATGTGCCAGAATAGACAGTGTATTCCCAAGCACTTTGTGTGCGATCATGACATTGACTGTGCTGATGGCTCAGATGAGTCTCCCGAATGTGGTGAGTGTGTTTGGTCTATGACGAGAAACTTTATACAGGAAACATTTGGAATAATGAAGCCACTTTGATTTCTTTTGCAGAATATCCAACATGCGATCCTGATGAGTTCCGCTGTGCCACCGGCCGCTGCCTCAATCAGAAGAAATGGGAGTGTGATGGCGAGTTTGACTGTCACGATCACTCCGATGAAGCGCCCAAGAACCCGCGGTGCACTGACTCAGGTTGGAATTCTCGCTAGAAAAAGAATTACCACTATTGATGTACTATTTTCAGCATGGCTTAGTCGATGGATTTACTGAGGTATACGCCACACATTTTTTTTCATAGGTTTGCTGCTCCTGTGACTTATACTCCGGAGTGACTTATACATGACAAAAATATACCGGGGGTTTTATAATTTCACTGTATTGTGGATTTTTTTTTCAGTGCAATTTTGCATGCATTTTTTTTTTTAAAGTAATGTATCTATTTTATAAAATGTATGAACGTTTGAACATTGAGGATGTTTAAACAAGATGGAAATGTAAATACCTCAATGAGAAAAGTGTATGAACTGTGACGTGAGGGGTTTTAGAATCTTAAAATATTTATAATAAATGTAAAATATAAAGCTAACTACTACGCAGATTTTATTTATTGCAGGCATTTTATGGAACTTGACCTCAGTGGAAAACGAGGGAACACTGGAAATATTTTTGTTCCTCCGCAGTAGAATGCGGAAAGCTGTTGCATATTTAGGCGAAACTTCCGCCTCTATGTCCTCGATCATTCAATCACAAACGATTGTTTTGGTAGTTTACTAGAATTCCAAAAATCATTTTGTTTTTGTCAGAAAATTACAACTACATTATGTATGTTTTTTAGTGAATTGTAGCGAAGCATCGAACTGTTAATGTTGCGTAATCAAGTCAAAATGTGTCAAAAGCTGTCCACGCATGTCGTGAGGCACAAGTTCACTTATGTACGATTCACCCAATCACAAATGCCAGGAGCAGCCGCGTCCATTCCAAAGAACGTTGCAATCAGTGGACTTCTCTAAACAGAGCCACATTGTGAATGTGGAAGTACCTCCAATGTCAACATGTTGAACTTTTGAGAAACAAGTCAACAATGTGCTAAACAGTCAGAATGGCTCTTCAGAAAAGGGAAACTACTAAAGGAAGTGTCAGGAAGCATCGTTAGAAGTTAGCGTTTCTAACAAGCAACACAATTTGCCAAATTGTATTCATCTGGTGCACCTCCACATTGTTAACAAACTTCTACTAATAATGTATTTCTCATTTCATTGGGTTTACAAACATGCACCTCTACCACAGTATGGTCCTTTTTTGTGTGTGTGTCCATTGCGCATCATACAGCACCATTTGCGTGTGATTGCAGAGAGGAAGTGTAACGAATCGGCCTTCATGTGCCGCAATGGAAATTGTTTGAACGAGACTCTGCTGTGCGACCGGAATGACGACTGCGGCGACGGCTCCGATGAACTCAACTGCTTCATCAACGAGTGTCTCAACAGTAAACTGAGCGGCTGCTCACAACTCTGCGATGACCTTAAAATTGGATACAAGGTAGGCAAGCCATTTCAGGTTTTTTTTTTTTTTTTTTTTTTTTTTTTTTTTTTTTTTTTTTAACTTTTTATACACACTTGTCAAGTAAATCCAAGCAAACACTGACTGGTTAAGTATGCAGTATACGCACAGTATATCAATTACTGTATATGGTACCTCGACCCAGCTGCATGACCCAACAGTATTTAATGGATTCCCTGACAAGTGGGGCGCAAAGCTTGGGAACTGACTTCAGGCATGTGCTTGTGTAAGACCATAACTTGCTTTGGCTCTCCATCCTGAAAGTAGGAGGTGCGTAAAGAACAGCTTGAACTAAGCATGAACTTTCGTGTTTGTAGTAGCGAGGCTGCAGTCAGAGCTTCTTTTGAAAATCATTAAGCGCGTGTGCCTGCACCCTAGCGATGGGCCAGCATGAATCATCATGTAAATTCAGTGTGTACACACGTAGGAGACGTGTAATGTGAACTGGGTGCCCTTTGTTTAGTGGCTTATCATATTTACTTGGCAACCATAATGACTGTGCTGAATTTCAAACTGTATTTACAAGATTGGATGCGCTTGTATTCACACAAGGTTACAGTCATTCGTCACTTTCTCCTGTCATTACCAGATGAAAAATATATTAAAAATTATACAAATTCACTTTCTTAAAATATATATTTTAGAAAATAAAGTACTGTAACGTACTATTTTTGTAGTTATGGGGCACTGAAGCAGATAATGGGGTTGTCATCCGTTTCAATGGAGAAGGATGTTTTGAGATGTGATTTGAGTTGCGAGTGTGATCACAACAAATTTAACTCAGAAGGCAAGGCAAGGCAAGTTTATTTGTATAGCACATTTCATACACTAGGCAACTCAATGTGCTTTACAGAAGTCAAGGCATTCAGTTTGCAATTCGAAGCGCAGCTCCACATGAAATATAAATGACATTTTTTTTTTTTAAACAAAAGAGGGAAAAAAGCAAAATCAGGTAGAGTCACAACTAGGCATGAGCCGGTTTGATGGGTTTACTGTTGTCTTTAAAAAGGGTTCAATAACTTGATGGTTGTCACCAGTAAGGGTGAGAGAGGACTTCTAGAGCTGCAGTTATGCACGCAGGAGGACGATGTCTTTTTACTCTGTTAATTAATGTGTAGTGTCCCTAAAATAAAAATAAAAAATGTTGCCAGCAGGTACTAGCTAGCCCCAAGGATAGCATGAGTAGCCCACTGGTCTGTTCTAAAAATAGCCCACCAGTGACAAGACACTGTGATTCACCAAGAATTAAAGCAAAAGAAGAATGTTAACATTTATTTAAAATAGTGCTGTCAAACTTAAAGCGTTAACTCATTGATTAATCACAAAAAATATCACATTAATCATGTATTAACGCAGAATCGCAGATGAATCGCAGATGAATCACACTATTAATTTTGACCACAGATGATCCTTTAGTTTGACAGTGGATGTTTATGTTAAAAGGTAGCACAGGTTGTGTTAAGCAATAAACAAGCAATAAGCAATAAACATACAGTAACTACATGTTTGCATATGAAATTCAGAATATTTGTTCATGCCAAACTACTTGGGTCATTTTTTTGCCATTTTAAATTATGCAAGTAATTAACTTAATAGAAAAATTGGAAGATTAGTGTGCAGTAGATATAAAAATGTCGAAAGAATTAACACATTACAGGTGCTCTTCAAAATTTTCGGGCAAAAAATGATGTCTTTATCGCGATTAAGCAAAATTCTAAGATGGGATTGATCTGATTAAAATATTTAATCATTTGACAGCTCTAATTTAAACTTAGACGCTGACGTCTCTTGTGCGCTTGGCACATTCAGTGCAGGTGCCATCCTGGTTTCCAGCTGAAGCGGGACGGGAAGACGTGCGTGGATGTGGACGAGTGCACCACCACTTACCCTTGCACTCAGCGCTGTATCAACACACACGGCAGCTTCCACTGTCTCTGCGTGGATGGCTTTGAAGTCAGCCCCAATGATCCCACCATCTGTAAATCCACATCAGGTACGGCACCCAATTGGCAATTAAAACATGCTATTGGGTTGATGACAGACCATTTTATCCTGAAAATTTTCCACTTGTTTATCTGTAGAGGAGGAGGCCTATTTGATCTTTGCTAACCGATACTACTTGAGAAAGCTCAACCTGGATGGTTCCAACTACACTCTTATCAAACAGGTACAGAACAACAAAGAGAGGTTGTTATTGTTTTTGTTTCTAAGCACCTGCGAACGCATACTTGCCTCTGTTGTAGGGTCTAAATAACGCCGTGGCGCTGGACTTCCACTATGCAGAGCAGATGATCTACTGGACTGATGTCACCACTCAGGGCAGCATGATACGACGAATGCGTATGAACGGTAGCAACATGGAGGTCAGGAAATGTAAAAAGAAAAAAGAAAAAGAAACCTGGGTTTTTGGCGATACACATGCAGTAAACATATATTGCATATTTATCACAGGTTTTGCATCGGACCTCGCTGAGTAATCCAGACGGCGTGGCTGTGGATTGGGTCGGTGGCAACTTGTACTGGTGTGACAAAGGACGGGACACCATCGAAGTGTCCAAGCTTAACGGAGCCTACCGGACAGTGCTGGTCAACAGCGGCCTGAGGGAACCTCGTGCTGTGGCCGTGGATGTGCGCTACGGGTGAGAGCCAATGCAGGGTATTTGTAATTTGAAGGATGTGGTGTTTATTTACATTTTAGAAAATTAAATGGTTTTTTTTCTAGGTACCTATACTGGTCTGACTGGGGTGACAACCCCCATATTGGAAGAATTGGCATGGATGGCACCAACAGAAGTGTGCTGATAGAGGATAAGATCACATGGCCCAATGGTCTGACCTTAGACTTTATCAACGACCGCATATACTGGGCAGACGCCCGGGAGGATTACATTGAGTTTGCCAGTCTGGATGGCACCAGCAGACACACAGGTTATTTATCTTTTTGCACTTTTTATGGGATATGAAATAAGCCATTTTCATTGCGGAATATGTCACAAAGTTCCGCCTAACTTTAAATGACAGACAATTCTTTCATTTACTGGTGAATATGTAGTGTAGCTATTGTTCTCATTAAGCAATATTTATGATGTCACTGCGGTGGTACAACAAGGCTGTTGAACTCATTCACTCCCAGCCATTTTCACTGAAGTAAACTCCTTTACTACCCTACCGGGTGTTTTCCTGGATTTGGACTGATTTTGCAAGGCCCACAGAATATTGTGTTCTATTGCTATAAAAACATAAAAAAAAACATACCAAAAGAAAGATTAAAGTATTTTCTTTCATCAGGAAAAAAAAGTATATTACTATCTGTTTACGTTTTGCAGCAATTAGCATTAGAATATAGCTAAGTTTCATCATTATTCACAAATCTAAGAATTGGGAGTAGTATTTGAACTTTTTTCAACATGGCCCTGGTTGATCTCCTTTGCTCTGCTGATACCTGCTGGCCGTTTGTGAAATAACTACCATTTCTTCAACCGTTCTTTGCAGTTGAGCGGCTGCATCAAAGCCTTCTGAATGCTCTAACATAAAAAAAAACATATACATACGTCTTTGCGTCACTTAAAACATTTAAAATAGAACATATTTTTACGTTTTTGGGAGCAATTGAGTTTATGAGCTGGTTACTCTTCTCTTTGGAACATATGAAAGCTCACATCATGCAATCTCGGTACAAATTGTGAAACAATTCTCAGTGCCAGGTTACAACATTTTTGATTAGCTAATAGCCACACGTGTGTTGCACATCAATAAACATGATGGCTATTTCTATATTTTACAACCAAAGCGAATTGTGTGTGTGCGTGACGCGTTTGCGTCAAACGCATGCTATGCCAAGTCTATCGGAGCAGAAAGAGCACATTTAGAGTGTAAAACCTAATCGGGTGTATCGAAAATTGCATAACCCATTAGATATAGCGTTAGACATTTTGCTGCGCACCCACTCAGCTTTTATTTATTATTAACACTGCCTCCATATTGGAGCCACATTGCAGCTGCAACATTAAAATGTCAAATCCCTGGAATTAATTAGTGTTGACAATTAGTCTTCAACGAATTTCTAACCTATTTAATTTAGCAAACCCAATCCACAATCTGATATTCAATAGGAGAGCTGTGTCAATAAGTTTGTTTTTACAAAGATAACGATGCCCAGCTGATGTCAGACTTTGACCAATGTTCTAATGGTGAAATGTGTTTTTGTGTCGTGGCAGTTCTGAGCCAAGACATCCCACACATCTTTGCCATGACGTTGTTTGAAGAGTATATCTACTGGACTGACTGGGAGACCAAATCCATCAACAGAGCTCACAAGACTCTGGGGACCAACAAGACCACCCTTATCAGCACTCTGCATCGGCCCATGGACGTCCACATTTACCACCCCTATCGCCAGCCACAGGGTGAGACACTCAGCGTAGACCAGTGCTTCTCAATTATTTTTTGTTACGCCCACCACTACTATCTGCCGTGACTACAAATATTGTCATTTGTCTATAAAATTGAAGTAAATACACCGCAGCAGTGGAGCTAATACTCCTTGCACACTCTCAGATAATGAGCGCAACACTGCCACCTAATGTAGTGGATGTGCAATTACACTTCTAGTATGGCAAAAAACAAAAACAAAAAACGCTACCTTATTTGGGAAGGATAGACGCAATAATGCCAACATGTTATTTATTTATTGTTTTAACTATATAAGGTGGAGCGCTAAATTATGTACATAAATTTTTTTGGTCTGTGGTTGTGTCGTCATCTCCAATGCAATCATTTTTACATACTTATGTGCACATTTTGATCAAGAATATTATAAATTAAATGTCCTAATCTCTGGAAGATATTCAGGCATGTAGCAGAAAATCTTCTGTGCTATTGAGCATTTGTTCAATGTGATCTGTTTGCCAGTGAGCGACCACCCATGCCAGACAGACAACGGCGGCTGCAGTAACCTGTGCCTCCTCTCTCCCGGAGGGGGCTACAAATGCGCATGTCCCACCAACTTCTACCTTGCCAACGACAAGCGGACATGCATGTCCAACTGCACAGCCAGCCAGGTGATGGAAAATGCGCAAACATCCTCGTCATAGCCAACAACATGCGCTTTTCTTCATTTGCTCTTTTTGTCTTGTAGTTTGTCTGTAAGAACGACAAGTGCATTCCGTTCTGGTGGAAATGTGACACAGAGGACGATTGCGGCGATCGCTCGGACGAGCCCGCTGACTGTTGTGAGTGTCGATTTTCAAACTGTGTTGGAATTGTTCAGTTCGAGCAGGGGTCAGCAACCTTTCCGGTCAAAAGAACTACTTAGACCACAAACAGTAAATAAGCAAAAATGTGTCTGGAGCCACAAAACATTTGAAGATTGTGATGAAGGAAACAGTCTATTAGTATTAGTCTAATGTACCGTACTCAACTCAATTTTATTTAGAAAGCACTTAAAACAAGCATTGCTGTATACAAAGTGCTGTACATGAAACAGACATTGGTCAAGCAGTAAAGAATAAGATCAAAACAAAACAAAACAAGAACAAAGCAAACATTTTAAGTGAGTATACATTTTTTTTGTATACAAGTCAATAAAGGCCTAAGGCCTAATAGCTAATTAGAGCTGCGCCACAGCACAAAAAGTAGACAGCAGCATCCAATACGTGCACATTCATTTTTTTTCCACATTCATTCATTCACTCATTCATTTTAGATGTTTTTTTTTATTTTTTTTATTTTTCAAATTTCATTCTTGATACATTTTTTGACATTTGTGCTTTTGTGTCAAATTTCTGACATTGTTGGCAATTCGGTGGACATTTTGTCATTTTCTGCCCCGGCCCCCTCTTCTTCCTTTTTTGGACATTTTGTGGCTTTTTTTTTTTTTTTTTGTCTTTTTGCTATCAATTATCTGACATTTTTGGCAATTTTGTGGAATTTTATTGTGGTTTTCTGCCTTTCTTTTGACGTTTTATAGGTCTATGATCCATTTTCTTTTCTGCCGTTTTTATTCAATTCTCATTTTGGGCAATTTCATGGACATTTCATGGTCATTTCTAAAACTTTTTTTCTTTTTTAAATCGACCTTTCGTCTCTACTTTTCTGACAATTTAAACATTTTGATATTTATTTAGTATTTTATCATTATTTATTTTTTAAATCTAGAAGACCCCTGAGTTCGAGTCATAATTTGTACTTGCTTTCATTCCAGCTGAGTTCAAGTGCAGACCGGGCCAGTTCCAGTGCGGCACAGGCATCTGCACCAACCCTGCGTATATATGTGATGGCGACAACGACTGTCAAGATAATTCAGATGAGGCCAACTGCGGTACAGCTCATACTCTGACATAGAATATTTATTTTGCAGCATCTAATGACATTTCACAACGGGCCTTCACACATGCTGATTGTGTATTTGTGTAACTTCACCACAGATATTCATGTTTGCCTGCCCAGCCAGTTCAAATGTTCCCACCCAAGTCGCTGCATCCCAGGAATCTTCCGCTGTAACGGCCAAGACAACTGCGGCGAGGGAGAGGACGAGAAGGACTGCCGTGAGTGTTTTTCACTTTCACTCTGCTCGGATGATTCATTTCTCAGCATCATAAAATATTTGCTCGCTTCTCTCCGTAGCTGAGGTCACATGCGCACCCACCCAATTCCAGTGTGCCATCACCAAACGCTGCATTCCTCGCGTCTGGGTGTGCGACCGTGACAACGACTGCGTGGACGGATCTGATGAGCCCGCCAACTGCAGTAAGCACAAAAATGATTTGGTTATTGTTTTCAAAACTCTCCTTCTAGTTTCACATTTTTGTCGTCAATTTGCTTTAAAATACCTGAAACAGCCTTCATGGCTTGTTCCAAAGGTGGCAGTTCAGAATTAATATTTAAAAAATAACATAACAAAATAATAATAATAATAATAATAATAATAATAATAGGTAATATAATATCAACAGAATAATAATATCAACATCTTTTGCTCGCCAAATTTGAAGAGGAGCTGTTGTGTTTTTTATTTTTTATTTAGTTAGGAGGATTTCTTTGTTTTTTTTTTATCCACTGCACACTCTCATCCTCTTTTTTTCTAATCAGTTAATTACTTGCATAATTTAAAATGAAAAAAAATGACCCCAGTAGTTTGACATAAAAAAATATTCTGAATGTCATATACAAACACTTATTAAAGCAATACTTTACGCATTGGGCCATTTTCAGTAGCAAAAAGTTAATATTTTGTTCAGAATGAATTTATTTTTCATGTACAATGAATACTTTTGTAAACTAAATTTTCCACTTGCTGTCAACTGAAGAGCTTTTCTAGACACTCAGACACTTTACATTGGATACATTAGTCATCCACTCACACATTCACAAGATGACATCACCTGTGCTGAGGAAATAGGTAGCGACCAATCATGGCTCAGTTTGCTGACCAAACCACGAAAACAGGTGAGATGCGATAATTTTTTTTGTGATTAATCAATGCGTTAATGCTTTAACTTTGACAGCACTAATACGAATACTAATACTAATACTACTACTAATAATAATAATAATAACATCAGAATCACCAGGGATGCTGATTATTAACATATTCATGTGTGCATATATCAACAAGTATGATAAAATTAATATTACATTGGCCTGCACTGCTAATTTTGAAGACAACTGGGCAGATTAGATTGACATGGCAACACATAAAGGCTGAAATCTGATTGGACCAAAATAAAATAATCAGATGTGCACATACAGGAACAAGTGCAGTCAAGAGAAACACTGCAACTGAATAGAACAGACATTGATTTCTTGAAATTGGAATTTAGGTTGTAACCGCCACTGTAAATATGAAAACATTAAAACATGACATACTTGGTTCATCTCCATAACTCGTAGCTGCCTACAGCCATGCAATTTGATCTCTTCTTTAGTAAAAGCGCGTTCATAATGTTTCCAACTCCAGCCCAGATGACATGCGGCGTGGACGAGTTCCGTTGTAAAGACTCGGGACGCTGCATACCGGCTCGCTGGAAGTGCGACGGTGAAGATGACTGTGGCGACGCCTCCGACGAACCCAAGGAGGAGTGCGGTGAGTTGCAACATGTGTCAAATCAAATATTATTTTCAGTGTATGATGTGGCCAGTAGCGTCTGCTTTTATGAATTGTCCTTGTTGCAATGCTTGCTTGCCGGTTTGCACAGCCGAGAGGACATGTGAGCCGTACCAGTTCCGATGCAAAAACAACCGCTGCGTCCCGGGCCGCTGGCAGTGCGACTACGACAACGACTGCGGCGACAACTCGGATGAAGACAAATGCGGTTGGTGTCACGTCTCCACTCTGCCCTTGCCCGCTCTCACTAACCCTCAACTCCCTTTACGCTAACATGTTTTACTGTGTCAACAACATCCAGTCACTGTCACGGCAAATGCATTTCATCTCATCTGATGTCTGTTTCATTTCATACTGTCCTGTTGGCATGAACTAGAGGTGAGTCTCTTTCACATTCACAAGTCAAAAACATTTCAGTTTTCCTGTCAGTTCCCTGTCATGGTTTTGTGAGCCCTGATGTGAGAGTCTGCAAGGAGACTTGGAATTAGTCATTGTGTGTTGTATGCCTCCCGTCTGCCAGTGTACAAAGGAGACTTTGTTGCGTACACTTGCAAACATTATTACAAATATGAGAATGCTGAGATTTGACTGACGCTGTCATAGAAGTATTAAATTAGCAATGTGTTTGTTTTTGTTGTTACTGAGACTGACAGCTATTTCTAATATTATTGTTTTCGATCTAATTGTGCTGAGCTCCTTTCATTCTCTCCTCCGACCACCTTCTGTCATGTCTTGGTGGAACACGAGACGCAGAAGTAGCTTGTCACTAACATGAGCCGTCTTTTGGCTTTTCGCGCAGTGCCTCGGCAATGTTCCGAAAGCGAGTTCGCCTGCACAAACGGCCGCTGCATCGCCGGGCGGTGGAAGTGCGACGGGGACCACGACTGCGCTGATGGATCCGATGAGGTGGCTTCAATTCTGAACAGTTTTTATTCACCGAGTTAAAGTCTGACACTTGCTTTCTTGTTTGGTTGTATTTTTTTTCTTTAGGATGGCTGTGAGCTCAAGTGTGACAATGACCAGTTCCAGTGTAAGAATGGACACTGTATTCCTATTCGCTGGCGGTGTGACGCTGACCCAGACTGCATGGATGGCAGTGATGAGGAGAACTGCAATATTGCTGGTGAGTAAACAATTCTATTTATTTTATTTTATTTTATTTTTTAATGCTCGTTCCTCGTTTTGTAGCTCAAAATCTGACTGAGTTGGATCAATTTTGACGGAACTAAACCCTGATTCACTTCCTGTTCTTTCAGCTGGACGTCACTGTCCTTTGGATGAATTCCAGTGCAACAACACTCTGTGCAAACCTCTCGCCTGGAAGTGTGATGGAGAGGATGACTGCGGGGACAATTCTGATGAGAATCCAGAAGAATGCAGTGAGTGGCTGCATTTGAATCTTATCCTTAGGCGATGTTTGCTCGGACAAATCATTCAGAAGTCATCATAAAGTTTTTAATGGAATTTTTTTATTATGTAGCAGCAACAGACACATAGATTTATATTATTGTTTGGATTATTGTGGACAGTTCATAGGACTTAACTAAATCTGTCTTGTGGGCAAGTGTTTTCACAGGCTTTATTGAGCCATGGTGCATATTTTATATAACTCTCACAGTACACCATCAAACAAATATTTCACAACTTTTTTTTTTTTTTTTAATACGGAACGATGATAATTTACTCATAAATTGACTTGCTTGGTGTCTGGTGGGAAAAAACATACTGTAAATTATTTGTAGTAAATCAATTATTTTTAGACCAATTGAGGGAATAAGTTCTCGTGTCCTGATGATCTTTAATGACACACTAAGTGGGGGAGAATCACTACAGTATGCAAATAATATGGCATATGCAGCGAGAATCATGGGCAATAATTGAACAACAACAAAAAAACATTATGAAAATTACACATGTATTTTCCCAATTGAAGAATCCCTGTTGTTCTTTATGTTAAATAACAAATACTTATTGGAAAGAGAGAAAAAAAAAAGTTCAGACTGTTCTCGTCTTTTTTTTTATCCTTCATTTTCTACGTCTCAACTCAATCAACCCACTTTTCTCGAACTTGTCACCGTGTGATGCATAGGGAAGTTCCAGTGTCCTCCCACCAGAGCTTTCCGTTGCCAAAATGACCGCGTATGTCTTCAGATGTCAAAGAGATGCGACGGCATCAATCACTGCGCCGACAAATCGGATGAGCTGAATTGTGGTAAGCGGCTCAGTAGCTTTGAAAGCAGCCGAGCTACGTCCATACCACTAATGTTCTGAAGCAGTTTGCTGAGTCGTTTGTGTATGTGTGCACACACGTCCCGCAGAAGTCCATCCAACTGTGCCTGCTTGCGAGAAAGACGAGTTCTTGTGTGCAAATGGGAAATGCATCAGCTCCACTTTGAGATGCAACGTCTTTAACGACTGCGAGGACTATGGCTCGGATGAGATCAACTGCAAAACAGGTTCATTTTGAGAGCGTTAATTTACGAGAGAAATTTGGTCGCCAAGATCTTAATTCATCTTACCAGTACATTTTGGACAAATGTACTCCTCAAACTTGTTGGGAAAGGTTCGGTATTGTAAAGGCATGCTTGGATGAGGTTGTTTCGGCAGAACTTGCTGAAGAATCTTTGCAAACAAGCCAATGTGTGTGTTAACAGAAACCAAGCTAAACGACTGCAGGAGTAACAGGAGTCAGTGTGGCGACGGGGACGAGGCCCACTGCGTCACCAACGGCACCGACGCCTTCTGTTCTTGTAAACCGGGCTTCCGCAAAATCGGATATCGCACATGTGGAGGTAAACGTGCGGCATTGCTTTCAAGACAATTATTTTGATAGTCTCATTTTATTTGAGTTGGATTGGGTCCTGTTTTGCAGACAAGAATGAGTGTCTTCAGTTCGGGGCGTGTTCTCACATCTGCAACAACACCAAGGGCTCCTACAAATGCAGCTGTTACAAGTACTTCACAAAGATCAGTGACACCTGCAAAGCTGACAGTGAGCACCAACATATATTTGCTTGAAAGCTTTTATGCGGCTGTTCAGTCCAATAGTGTTTGCTGAGGTATCCTTTGTGTATATATAGGCGGCATTAAAAGTACAGTGTCCCTTCGCTTATTGCGAGTGTAACATTCCAAAAACGACCCGCGATAATGGAAATCCACGTTAAGAAAGAAAAAAAAAAATCACGTTAATCATATATATATTTTCGTTGATATGTTTTTTCATTTTGGTATGATTTTTACTTTATTATAAATGCGTTTTCATTCGTCATATGTTGTTTTTTTTCATTTACATTTTTTTAAATTTATTTATTACAGTATACAGCACAATAGTATACAGGGTATATGTTTTTCATTTGTTTTTTGATTTTGGTATGAGTTTTAGTTTACTATGAATGCTTTTTCATTCATCATTCATTTACAGTATTTTTTTTCCATTAACGATATGTTTGTTTGTTTTTTATTTACTTGTTATATAGCATAGTATATATTTCTGTCTTTGGAATGCAATGTCGGGACAGACACTGTTGGAAAGATCTCGAGACGAATCCACGGATGCCCGTATGTCCCCGGTCGGACGTAGGGTTTGAGAGATACGGCCACGCAAAGACCAAAAATAAAATAAATAAATAAATAACCCCCCCCCCCCGCAAAAAAAACATATATATAAAAAAATAAAGGCTGTAAAAAAATCTGCGAAACAGCAGGGCCAGGAAAGCTGAACCCGTTTGTAGTCAAATTTTTTTGGGGGAATCTATGCTTAGTTATTTGCTGGAAAATTTGAAACAATGACACACAAATTTAACTTTGGTGGCTGCACCAAAGCATTACTGCCATCAATTTTTTAACAGAACAGACTTACTCAAATATATCTACCCAATTTTCACTTGTTAAAAAAAAATAAAAATAAAAAATGGAGAAATTTCAATCTTGATGTGGCATAATGCCACACGGCTCCTGCAGAAGGAAGAGGCGGAGTTTACAACACTTCTCCGATAGTTCAAATGCATAAGAGATGTAATGTATTTGTTCTCGAGCTATTTACAAAAACTTTAAATGGATTATTGTGCAAAAATAACATACAACGTAGAAAAAGATAATTAAAAAAAATGTACAATTGACCATATTTAGAACATACAGGATTTCCACCTGACAGTGATGATAAAACACATTATCAGAAAGAATTGGTGAATGCCCGGCGGAATAAGGACCAAGCATTTCTAAGTCGTCTTCTGTTTTTGCAGACATGAACAGCAGTCAGCATGTTCTCTACATAGCCGACGACAACGAAATCCGCAGCCTGGATCCTGGCATGCCCAACTGGCGCTATGAGCAAACCTTCCAAGGGGATGCTAGCGTGCGGATTGATGCCATGGACCTGCACGTGAAGACCAACCGCATCTTCTGGACCAACTGGCACACGGGCCGCATCTCATCCTACGAACTTCCCGGGCAGTCCACTTTGTCATCCAACTCCCACCGTAACAGACGGCAAAGTGCGGGCAGGATCAACAACCTGCAGGTACGTGGAGGGGTATTAATAGGCTTGGAATCTCTGTTTTGAAGAGTTGTTTACTATCCGCCACGCAGCTGCTAGTTGTGAAGCAAATTGAGTTGTGTTCATGACTACCATCGCGTGCTCCTTTCTCAATTTTTTTTGCTCGAAACCTCTCTCATGTTGTCCAGATTAAAGAGCTTAAGATGCCTCGAGGAATAGCCGTGGACTGGGTGGCCGGTAACCTGTACTGGACCGACTCTGGTCGAGATGTCATTGAGGTGGCTCAGATGTCAGGCCAACATTGCAAGACTCTCATCTCTGGCATGATAGATGAACCATACGCCATCGTAGTGGATCCACAGAGAGGGTACGACATGAACTTGATCATGTTTTTGTTTACAAAGGCATAAGATTTTCATTTGGATCTGCGTTTATGTTTCAGCACCATGTACTGGGCAGACTGGGGCAACCATCCAAAAATTGAGACGGCTGCCATGGATGGAACACTGAGACAGACTCTTGTCCATGAGAATATCCAGTGGCCCACAGGTCAAATTTATTAATCCTCCAAATATGCAATGGACTGTATATGCTACAATGTTTTTTGACTCCTCAGGTTTGGCAGTGGACTACTTCAACGAGCGTCTTTACTGGGCAGATGCAAAGCTATCGGTCATTGGAAGTGTTCGTCTCGATGGCTCAGATCCCGTCATAGCCGTCTCTGGCATCAAAAACAGTTGAGTTCTTCCATTTTAAGAAAAGCAGTAACTTATGACTAGCAGCCAAATTAAAGTGTACCAATACTAACATTTTTTTTTTTTGCACTTTGTTCACTTCCAGACCTGGCCCATCCGTTTAGCATTGATATCTTTGAGGACTACATATATGGAGTCACGTTAGTCAACAACTTTGTTTTCCGGGTCAACAAGTTTGGAAAAGGCCCCATGGAGACTCTCACTACAGGCATCAACCACGCTACTGACATCGTCTTGTACCACCGATACAAGCAGCCAGAAAGTGAGTTGTGTAATCTGTATTTTATTTGGCATACTGTGCCAACATCGAAGGCCGTGAGCACATTGATATTAATAAACTTGACAGATAACGGCAGGGAAAAGAAATCCGTCTATGTCCATCTCCATCACTAGTTGTGTTTGCACTTCTGTCTCTCTGCATTAGTGACCAACCCATGTGACAGGAAGAAATGTGAGTGGCTCTGTCTGCTCAGCCCCAGCGGACCGGTTTGCACCTGTCCCAACAACTATATCGCCGACAACGGCACGTGTGTGGAGAGGTCTGGCCCAACCCAGTCACCGTTCTGTAAGTCCGCTTCTATCTACTGGCTTATAGACACTCACATGGCCTCTAAATGCTGCGTGTCCTTCTATCTTCACAGCTCCCCCATCAGGACCCTGTGACATTCAGTGTCAGAACGGAGGGAGCTGCTTCCTCAACGCCCGACATATGGCCAAATGTCGCTGCCAGCCTAGCTACACCGGAGAAAGATGCGAGATCAACCAGTGCAGGGACTACTGCAAGAACGGCGGCACCTGCACCGCGTCTCATACAGGTGAATAGACAGATGAGCACAGTCAGGGGTTCACTTAGAGGTCACAATTCTCACCATTAGATTGGTCTGCATTTTTATTTATTTTTTTGATAATCATAACTGTTTTCTTTCTCTTTAGCTTTATTACGCTATACATGATTTTTACTTCCATCATAACAACAGAATATATAGGAATTTATCTCAGGCAATCTTCTCATTTATGATAATCAAGTTATACACTATGACAAAGAAATTACTATTACTTGCTTTCTTTGGTAATTGATACAAGTGGTATGTTCGTCTCAGGTGCACCGACATGCAGATGTCCAAAAGGCTTCACGGGGCCCACATGCAACCGTCACACTTGTCAGAACTACTGCCAGAACGGAGGCAACTGCTCGGTCAACTCGGGCAATCAACCAACCTGCAGCTGCCCGACAGAGTACCTCGGGGATCAATGCCAGTACAGTAAGTGGATTTATATAAACGAGACATTCACACCGTATAGTATACATGATTTGGCACCTACTCTAGCACTGATCTCCTTTTCATAGGCAAATGTGAAGGCTATTGTGAGAATGGCGGCACATGCTTGCAAACCTCAAACGGCACCAAAGTGTGTCAGTGCTCCAGTCAGTACATCGGACACCAGTGTGAGCTGGACAAATGTGTCTTCTGTGGCACGGGCCGGTGTTTGACGTCCTCCTCGGGAGAAGTCTCCTGCAGGTAAACACACGCTGCAGCCTAGACATATTAAATGTGTAAATATTGGTTAAAAGTCTCCATCCGGCTGACCGGCGCCACACGAGCCAACTTCAGGCTTTCCTTGTCAATTTATGTGGTCCACAAATGTTAACCACAATTTGTCATTGACTTCTGTTCAAAACTAGATGACAATAATAGCCAAACACTAGGGCCAATTATGTAATATGATGGGATCATTGGGGTTCCCACACTGAACATAAATAAGGTAAGGGTACAGAAGTTGAACTGTTTGCTAGCTTAACAGGTAGTCAGCAAACACTGAGTAGCTCATCTTGTGGTAGAGCTCAACCCCCTCTTTTTTTGGGGGGGGGGGGGGGGGGGGGGTTGTTGTCGCATTAACCCACTAAGGTTGAATTGTGTGGATATAAATACTCATAACTTATTAGCTACATATGCATTACTAAACAGTAACACCAACAAAATTAGCCTATGCTAAACGTTTAGCAGTCACGATTAGCATTAGCGTGTTAGCGATTACCACTTATGTAAACACTACCATTTAGTTCACACATACATAATTAGATCTATATTACACATATAATAGTGTCATAAAAGTCACTTAGAGATCACGCGTCAACATTATTCATGTGTAAACAAAGGTAGAGCTAGCTGTTAGCTACATGAGGTCAATAATTTCCTGTGTCTGTCTTCTTCTGGGCGCGTTTAGTGCGTGACTGCCCGCTACTGGATAAATGATGAACACCTAAAACCGAGTGGCAGGTTATATTTTGGGATAATTACAGCCCAAGTGATTTTTAGGAAGTTCAAATTAGAACTAAATTTCCTGTGTGTTGAGGAAGCTCACTGTGCTATATTATTTGTCTTTAATAAAAACTCGAGTATTAAGTCTGTGAATATTTTGAAGCAGACAAATAGTAGCTGCTATTCGGCCACTAGATGGTGCACTGAGGCCCGAATATGGTTCCAATTTTAGTCAACCAGACCTAAATACAACTCGAATGTACTGTATTGTACTCTCATTAAAATTATTATCTTTGTAAAGGCTATTTTTCTCCCCAAAAAGTGACTCTTTTTGTCAAGTCAGGTCATCTTTATTTTGTGCATGTGTATGTGTGTAGCTGCCCCAATGGTCAGACGCAACCCAGCTGCTATACCTGCTTGGACTACTGCTCCAATGGACAATGTACAGTTGACACTCGCACACTATTGCCCCAGTGCAAGTAAGATAAGACACAAGCTACAAACATGTCTTTCTTCCTATCATGTACAATCTATACCAAAAAAAATAAATGGAAACATGTAAGCACACAAACATAGTAGCTATGTCTCACTGTGTGTCCAGGTGTCCCACCGCATGGAGAGGTTACAGGTGTGAAATTGCGTCTTCCGTGGATTCCTCTGCATCCAGTGGAAGTGAGTCACGCACTTCTTCATCTTCTATTGTTAAAAACGTGCACTTTTTTGCTTACATTTTGTATTGCTCTTTCTCAGGCACGGCCTCAGTGGTGGTCCCCGTGCTTCTCCTGCTCTTACTGGTACTGCTGGTGGTTGGCGCCATCCTGTGGTACAAGCGGAGAATGCGAGGGTAGGCCTTGTCAATATATATATATATTTTTAATCTTTCTTTTCCCCATCTCCATCAACCATCTCTTTCCTGTCTCCCAGGTCTCTATGGCCGGGCAAATCTCGCTCTCGGTGCTCGCGGTAACTTTTACAGGGTTACATCATTCACTGGTTCAGATTTTGTGAACCCCACACCCTCCCTAATATCACGATGGGCCATTCCGTACATTCATACCTCTAAACATTCTGTTATAAATCTGTCTGTCCTTGCTTGCCTTTTGCTCCCCAAGAAACCTAAAGGTGCATTTCAACAACAGGAACTTTACCCTTGAGCTTGGAAATTTGTCTGTTTGGGCCGCTGGAATTTTTTGGTAATTTATTTTATATATTCAAATAAAGTCAAGGACCAAAATTCAAAATAAATAAATTACTAAAAGTAAAAATGAAAACGAATATAAAAAAATATATATAATTCGAAAATTTGATTTAAAAAATCAAAAAATAAATCTAAATGAAAATAAATAAATATATATATATATATATATATATATATATATATATATATATATATATATATATATATACACATTTGTATTCAATTTTTTTTAATTATTTTTTATTTCTGTTTTTATTTTCACTTTTATTTATTTATTTATTTAGTCATTTATTTTTAATTTTCGCAGTTTTTGTCTGTACTGCCAAGTCGAAATGTTATTCAAATGAAGGGGCGGTCCTACCCAAGACATGCTTAGGACCGCCCGCTCATTTGAATAACATTTCGACTTGGCAGTACAGACCAAAACTGCCAAAATTAAAAAATAAATAAATAAATAAATAGATAAATGACTAAAAGTGAAAATAAAAACGGAAAAAATATCTAATTAAAAAATTAAATACAAATGTATTTATTTATTTATTTTGAATTTTGACAGTTTTGGTCCTCCATAGTTCATAGGGGCCAAAAGAAGACCCTGCCAAGTAATACTCTGAAAAGGCCCAGGAAACTCTCGGATGATAACTCCTTTTGTACTACATAATTATTTTATTGTAAATGAAATGTAATCTGCTTTGCTGCGTTGTATCAACATCATGCAACCTTCTACTGCCACCTACGTCAGCGCAGTGGTAGTGCAGTCACTTGTGCTGTATCATCAGCCTATTTACTGAAACGTTTCTAGGACATTCGTCTGTTGCGCAAATGGTAGAACACAGCGAGCCCACAGTAACAAAAGAACAAAAAGATCCTGTAATTTTAGGTTGAAATGCAGCTTAAGCGTGTTGACTCCAATTGAGAAAGTTTTGTTTTCTGTGTGTTTTTGTTTTTTTTTGCTCGTCCATACTGTTCCTTGTTGTACTCGTTAAGTTTATGCTGTGTGCTTGCTTGGTCGTCAAGTATCTAACTGTCTCTCAATGAACAATAATGGCGTCTAAACTGCCCCAGCATTCTCTCCAATGCTGTGGTGTTAATCACATGGGCTTTTTGACAAACAAAAAAAAAAAAGCTCATTTGATAAACTTTGTGTCTCAATCGTGTGGGTTATATTATATGTTACTTCCTTCTTGATGTTTTTTTTTTTTTTTTATCACTTTGTTAATCGTCTGTTTCTGTTTGTTTCAGTGCCAAGGGCTTCCAGCACCACAGAATGACCAACGGCGCCATGAATGTGGAGATCGGCAATCCTGCCTATAAAATCTACGAGGGCGACCCTGACGATGACGCCGGGGAGCTCCTCGATTCAGACTTTGCTTTGGACCCGGAGAAAGTAAGAAGAATGCAATATAGCCAATACAATGCATTCCATATGTAAGCAACTATTCCAAGAGAGAGAGAAAAAACAGATCAGAGGGTTTGAGCAACCAGGGGAGGGACGAGAGAACAATGGGCACAACAGCAGCCAAATCTATAGTAACAATTATAGTACCACCATGACAGCAAAAACAATATTGCCGACACGACCATCTATTGCGCAAAAACAGTCGAATGTAACAGATAAAATCACTTGAATTTACATAAAAGTTCAAATGTATAAAACAATGTTGAATAAAAATAAACATTAAATTATTACGGTGCTTAAATAATTATGTAACTGAACAGAGAGACTTGAAAGAGGATGACAAAAATAGTCTTAAAAAAAGACAATTATCAAGTATAATAAGATATTAAAAATATGGAAAAGTGTGCCAAAGCTCGAAATAAACTATCTTTATTCAAACAATATTTTTTGTTACTCTGTGCTTCCTTCCTCAATGCTACTGTTAAAAAAAAAAGAAAGAAAGAAAAAAAGTACTCTTTTAGCTCTATGAATTGCTCTTGGGGAGCCCCCTAGTGGTGGAAGGTCCTATGCAGGTTCTTCGTTCTCTTCTGTCTGACCTAAATTAATTTAGCTGATACTCAAGCGGCCTAGGGATGTAACGTTAATGGCAATATCGTGATATCGTGATATTAAAACTGCCACAATATCGTCGTCGTCATGTTCACGATATTTTACACACATCTGTTAAAAAAAATAAAAAAAATAAAAAAAAAGTCAGGTTGATTTCCATTTGTGTAGTTCTAGCACCCTCTGGTGGCTTTTAAAAAAAAACATTTTTTAAGTGCAGTTTAATTTTTATTAGGGATGTTTTGGCCCTTCTATGTTTAAAATCACTAATTGTCAAATGAAGGTTATTGTATTATGCTTGTTTTGGATATCGTTACATCCCTACTATATATATATATATATATATATATATATATATATATATATATATATACACACAGTGGATATAAAAAGTCTACACACCCCTGTTAAAATGCCCCCCCCTCCACCCCCCCCCCCCATCTGTCCGGGAGGGGAAGTCAATAATAAACAACAAAAATGATGTGGTTGAGTACGTTTTGATGTAACCAGGGGTGTGTTGACCTTTTCTATCCACTGTCGAATTTGACCTCTATGCCCAATTTGCCCTTGAAATGGTCTTCGTCTGCATTCCGCAGCCCACCAACTTCACCAACCCCGTGTACGCCAGCCTCTACATGGGCGCCCACAACAGCAACAACTCCCTGGCCAGCACCGACGAAAAGAAGGAGCTCCTCTCCCAGGGCGACGAGAGCATGAGCGACCCCCTGGCGTAGAACCTCGCTCGCCACCCCCCCCCCCCCCCCCCCCCCCCCGAACTGTGCCGGCAATCAGCCGGCGCTGAGCCCAAAAGCTCCCTCATCTTTATGCCTTTCCCACCTGAAAAGAAAAACAGCGTACGCAATTGGGAATATTGTATAAAATGTATAAAATGAAGGACTACTTTTTTAAAGTGATTGCAGTATTATATTTTGTTCTTTGACAACAACAACAACAAAAAGACGCAAAAGGAAGCATTTTATAAACATTTACTCTTTTTATTTGACATTTATCTCACCTCCCCGCAGCTCACTCATGCATTTAGCCACTACCTCTCTGCAAAAGTAAAAGAAAGAGATACAAATTGCAGCGGAACATTTTTTTCCCCATTATTTTTATATGGATTGTATAGCAGGCAAAGGAAGAATATTTGTTCCATCTTAGCAAACATTTCCACCCAATTAAGTTGTGGATGAAAAGTGTCGCTTCCGTGTGCAGCAATGAGATGTTTTTTGTTTTTCCAGCTGAACTCGACATGTACCCGTGCAGGTCTTGCTACATTCAAGTGATTGTCTTTTGCCTCCTTGCACAGACAAAAGTTATATATATGTTTGCATATAGATGATATATATACACACAAACCTATTAACAAAGTGTCTTGAACGTATACCCAGGAACATCAATAACAAATAACAGTCTGTGCTTTATAACCATTTTTGAAGTCCTTTACAGTGAATGAGTGTGAGTGATGATGATGATGATGAAGATTGTAACATTCCAGAATGAGACATCTGGGATGGACACTGTGGCCTTGGATTACTGTAGAAGGCTAATTATGTTCTAGAAGGTGACAGCAGATTTACCATAAAAAAAAAAAAGACTGACAAATAATTAGAAGCAAATTGTTGAATTTAGCTTTTATTCCTTGTTTGTTGACCGCAACTGTATTTTGAGGAAAGGCCAGGGTTATCATTTGGATGGTACGTACGTATCTTTATGGGAGACTATTTCTTTTTCTCGTCATTATGTGTAATTACATGGTTGTGTGATTTTCGGTTAATTCTCACAGTTTAAGTGCATTCCCAGGACGGAGACTGATGAGCTTTCTTGATAAGCATTCCTTTTGTTCAAGCCTTCGCCTTGCTGCTAATGCTAACCATCTGTTTGTCTCAAGAATGTTCTTCTCGCTGTGTCGCACTGTAGGCCGTGCTGCTTTAAATGAGCTTGTGGGCCCGAACCTGCCATATAACTGCATGGTGCTCACACTCACTCATACACACACATGACACACACACACACACACACACACAGACAGTACATTCAGATGAAAGCGGGTTTACCCCTCCACGTTTAACAGTGTTCTTTTTTTTTTTTTTTTTTTAACATCTGACCACGTTAATTAGAACAATCATCATTCAGTTGGAGAAATGTATTTGCTGGCAAAAACCCACATGGATTTGTGTGGTTCTGATTGTTTTTATGATTCAATTTCTTTTTGATATAAGAAATTAAATGGATTTTTATAGTAGAAATGTACAGTGGCTCATGTCTGTCATTTGAAGGGATGGGGGCGGGGCCAGGGCAGTGCCAATGATTCCCAACCCACTGCCCTGAAACAGAGGCGTAGTTTGCCATCAGGCAAGGCAGGCAATTTCTTGGGGCCCCTTTAGCCAGCAAGGGCCCCCAGACGGCTAACAGATTTGACACAAACTGCATTTTCCTCACGTTAGCAGTGCAGCAATAGAAATTCTCATATTAGGTAGTCTCATATTACCTGAGTCAAGTGATTTTTACCTTTTAAAAAAAAAAAAAAAAAAAAAAAAAAAAAAGGCTGATTATTTTTTTTATTTTTTGTATATGGTCATGAATAGTAGTAAAGCTTTCATTTAAAAAAATGACCATGTATGGGCAGTAAAGCGTTCTTTGTTCAAAACGACCATATATAGTAAGGTTTTTTCTTTTAATGTAATAAGGCGTCTTTAAAAAAAAAAGATACATTAAAAAAAAACATTAAAAAAAAGTAAAAAAAAAAGTAAAACATTGTAAAAAACAAAAAAAAACAAAAACATGACCATGTATCGTAAGGCGTCTTTTGAATAAAAAAAAAAAAACATGTACAGTAAGACTTTTTTTTTTTTAAGTGACTGCATGTGCGTGTTTTAAAAGAAATCATTTGTCAAGACATTTCTTTTATTTTTATTTATTTTTTAAACAACCATGTAAAGTAAGGCGCCACCCCCCCCAAACGGCCATGTGCAATCAAGTTTTTTTTTTCTTTTTCCAGCGACCATGTAAAAAATACATTTTTTTAATGACCATGTAAAATTTTTTATTTTTTTTTTAAATAACCATCTATATTGTTTTTTTCTAAAATAAAAAACAAAAACAAAAAAAAAACATGTAAAGTACGGCTTTTTTTAATGACCTTTTTTCTTCTAAAAAAAAAAAACAAAAAAAAAACGTAAAGGCAATTTTCTCAAAATGAACATATATAGTCATAGAGTCATAGGTGTTTGTTTTTTTGTGTGTTTTTTATAAACGAAAATGGGCATTTTTTAAGTAAGGCTCTTTTTTTTTCACCACAGCGTTTTTTTTTTTTTTTTTTTTTTCTTTCCTACAACGAGATTGAAGACGTTTTTATCCATTGCAGTGAATGGTCATAACAAGTTAGACGTGCACAAAGTGCCGCATCATCCAATCGTCTCGAAGTATTGTACAGAATGTCTCGCCTTTCCCGAGCAAATCATGTGGAGCCATCTCAGATTGATATTGTGGAGAACTCCCTGGGCCGTGACTGAATCAAAATGATCAATCTGTCTGCTGCCAGGTTACTGATGTGTGTGCGGGAAGTTATCCAATGTCACCAAAATGTTTTTTTTCTGCGTAGTAGTGCAAGCAAAACAAATAAATGTGCTTCCATCAAATGACAAACAACAAACCTGTTTCCAAAAAACTCCACGTTTTATATAATTCTTTATTACACAGAAAAGATCATTTTTCTAGTCAATGTCTCGATTTGATTGTACATTAATAGGAAGTCAACTTTATATATTGTCATAGGAATTAGTGTAAAAATGGTCACTCCATCTCCACTGAGATTAGGGAAAAAAATGAAAACATCCTTCGTCCGTCAGCACATTGGCTAACAGCAGTCTACCAGCAATCTTCTTCATAAACGCGACACTTCTAAAGTGTCACTTTGTGTGGCAGAAAGTGTTGTCAAGTTCAGACAAGGCACGTGTGACTCTCAAAAGCAAGAGGCACTATTTTTTGGATCCCTCTACATTCTGAAAGATGCACTTTTGCATATTGATTCAGTATCATAAAGCTACAAGGCAGTAGAAATACATTCTTAAAAGGTGTAAAATACGATACAAATATTAAGACTTAACACTGTTTCCACCAAAGGCACATATGAAGCAAAACGTGAAACTTTGTTTTTTGATTTTACATTGGTCCAGATAAATGCATACAACTGTCAATAATACGCACTAGATTCCAGTGAGGGATCCCCAAATGTCTCATGCAATATCACTGTAGTAAGCACTTGCTAGTTTTGTATACCTGTGCGAAAAGTTATCCCAACTGTTGAATTGACGTCCGTGTCCGTGTGCAGTTAGCAAGATTTGCTCTCACTGGCCGACTCAAACAGAGCAAGAAAAGTCTCGAAGTGAATGATCCTTTGTGCTTCACTTCATTTAAAGTGGCTGTAAAAAGGCCTTCATAAATAAATAAATTACCCAGCTAAAACAAGGCCTCTGTCCTGTCATCCCCCCCCATTTCTTTTCAGTCTTTGTGGTGTGCAGCCCCAGGGTCGAGACGGACCGTTGGCCACACAGCCAGGAGGGTTATAGCAAAGGAAGGGGGGAGTGTAAGTGGTTTAGGGTCTCTTCCAACCGTTCCGGATCAAGGCATCAGCTCGCAGGTAAGGCTGGTTTCGCAGATCTGTGAGTCGGCATGAAGAGAGGGAGGGGTGGGCGGACAAATGTTAGATGAGACACAGGTCCAAATATACAACACATAAATAATATTCCTATATATTGCTTGTCGATTGGCTGCTGCACAAGTGAATAAACGGCAAATTCCCCAAGCCTTGGATGTCAACAGACTGTGTGTGATATCAGTCGAAATTCAAAGCTTTTAGGAATGATACCGAAGCAAAAAGAAGTAACAGCGAGAATCATGATTGCATTTCGAGTACAATTGGTCAATGGGCTCTTGTAGGCACAACACACAATTTAGGTACTGTATTGATTTCTGTAAATGATGATCACGAATGAGATCTGATTATTAAAGCACAATATGCCGCCTTGAAAAATACCCATTTTTTAATTGAACAAAGTGTTTGTTGTTGTTGTTGTTGTTTTTTATATATACATATATTTATTAGAAAAATGTCTCAGAATGATGGCACTCTACGCTCGTGCAATTTACAAGTACAGTATTGATAATCTAATACCTCCAACGATGGAGCGTTATTGTCTTTGTAAAAGTAAAAATAAATATATAAAAATAAATAATAAATAAACAAACAAGTAAAAATAGATAAATAAAAAAATAAATAAATAAATACATGGAAAAAAATACAGTACTCTTGTACTAATCTCATTAAAACGTTCAGGTGTACCTAAAAAGTTGTGTCCATTGCAGTGGACATATCTGTATGTTGTGCCATTAGAGCCTGTTGACGAGACAGCACGCCGCGGGCAACAATGAACATGAGACAAAACGTGGTTTGCTGACAGAGTTGAATGAACGCTGACGGCATGCAACATAAAGGAGTGGGTGAGGATGATGATGATGATGATGATGATGATGATGATTGTGGAGAACGGCATGGAGGTGCATTGGTTCTGAAAACCCTTTTGATGGGTGGCCATTTTTGTGTCATAAAATGTCTACTATTTTTGTTTACTTGAGTTGTGTAATGTGAGTTTGACTGAGTTTGCTGAAGCAGCGGCACAGACGGGGCGGGCGGGGCAGCTTCAGCCTGGCTACCTTCCTTACCCTGGCTTAGGAAATACTGTCAAAAATCTTCTTTTCAGCTGGAAGGGGAGACGACAAACAATGTGTGGTTGAGGAAGGAAGAGTCACGTTAGCGGGGAAACCAACACCAAACACGTTAGTCTCATGGAACAAAGCATTGTGGGTAAAACCTCTAAATTAGCCAAACCTCTTCATCATGTTAATGTAGCCGTTTACTTTCCATGCGGGAAGCTTCCACTCAGTACTTCCCGAGTGGAAGTCTTATCTTTGCTTGTACTTGGAGTGTATCAGCATATTTTGTACATGTTGACACTTTGCGCTCCCTAAAGAGGTTTGGCTGACTCGTTATTACCAGATAACGAGTCTTTCATGTCAAACACAAACAAAATGGCGGCCCAAGTTAGTGCACACTGCTGCCTGTGGGATGGAGTGATGGGGATCATGCTGCATGCAAAGTGGAGATGGGGTGAGGTGGGTGGGGGAGGGGGGGATGCATACGAGAGACACCTGGACAACCTTGGCGTTAAAGGGGGAGGGGCTAGCAGTTGGCGTCGTCGCAGAGGTTGGCTTCACAGAAGAACCGTGAGCCGCGTTTAGCCGTGCGGGCTGTGAAGGGCACGCTCTTCAGTACTGAGGGGGAGGGAGGGGGAGGAGGAGGGAGGTGGGGGGGGAGAGAGAACATTTCTTTATCAGCAGGGAGGGCCAAACACTGGAACACATTCACACAGCATTAAGGAGACTGTCATGACAGCTGTGTATTGGCTGGATGGAGAATGCAAAAGTTTTCCTTCACTGAACGGAAAGGTTCGTTAATTCCAGCATCACTTATTTACATTTGAAGCAATGATTAAAAGAAAACAACAGTTAGTGTACACGTTAACCCTGAGGCTCCACTTCAACTAGCTGTAAAGAGGGCCGATTATAGTGGTTCAAAAAGTCTACACACCCCTGTTCTATGAGACCATAAAATCATTTCAAAACATGTTAACAACCTGCATAACACAAGTGAAAAATAATTGAAATAAACAGCTGAAAAGATGTGGTTGCACAAGTGTGCACACCCTCTTATATGGGGATGTGGCGGTGTTAAGAAGTAAGCATTCACATTCAAACTCATGTTAAACAGGAGTCTGGACAAACGCCGCCATTTAAAGTGTCACTGCTTAACCCCAAATAAAACTCTGATGTTCTAGTTGGCTTTCTTAACTTTTTTTTTTCTTCACTTGATGACTGTATCACTGAGTTTCATGGTATTTTTATCTTAATGCTTTGCAAGTTATTGGTTAGCCTTGTACTGAATGAAAATAATCGATCTGATACCACAAAACTCGGCATGGCTTGCGATGTAAGATGAAAGTCACAACTAAAATGTCATGAAACACCTACTCAAAGATCTGAACTTTATTTTGGGTTAATGTTGTGTGCTGACTCTCACTTTACATGAGTTTAAACATACAATGAACATGAACATGAACAATGCACGTCCCATTTATAACAGTTGGCCAGAGTAATCTTTTTAATGTGCTGCCAGAGCTAGCACAGTAGTTAGGGTGTGCAGTTGTGCACACTTGTGCAACCACAATCTCAATTGCTTATCTTTACTTATCCCCTCTAAAATAAACACAATTATGGTGGAAAGTTTTAAAATTATTTCTCTTTGTCAGAAAAACCTGACATTTGAATAGAGGTGTGTAGACTTTTTATATTTACTTTATGTTCCGCAATTTAACACTCAATGTCCATAACATTCAGTACACCTGCACATTCTTTAATTCAAGAGTTGTATCATTGGTGACTTATCCGGAGAGATGTTTATATTTTCTTATTACTCTGATGTAGCTAAACAAAGCCACTGAAGTATCAAACCTCTCCCACTTGAGCTCAAACAGCTCGGTTGCACAAGTGCAGATGTCACGTCACGGAAAAACCGCTACGTGTTGGCTTCCAGATGTGAGGGCGTGTGCACCACATAGCACAAGGTGCAGTTCAAAGGAGATGAACAGTGAATGACCACGGTGGTCCCGGGCCGGCGGCGGGACCTCGGAGAGGTGCAGTCTGGCCCACCTGTGATGATGTCCTCAATGGTGCCGTCCTTGCCCTCGTACACGGGCCGGTGGTCTTTGGCCTGCCGCTTGCGCAGCTCTGCGATCAGCTCCTGTTGCTGGTGCCTCTTCTTTTGGGCCTGGACCTGAAACACAAGCGGCAGAATGTGTTTGGAGTGCTTCCGTCTGCCGTTTGGACCCGGCACAATGCTTGGTTTAGCCGCGCACTTGGACCACACCTTCGGGTCATGCTGTTTAGCCTCTTGAGCCAGCAACTTTACTCTCATGGCTTCCTCCTGCTTTTTCCTTTGTTCGTTGTCCTCCACGGCATCCTGATGAGATGAGGAAAAGATCAGCTATCAGCAACAAGAAAGTCAAATAAAAGTCAATGCGGTCGCGGGGCTTTTTTTGGAACAGGAAATAAACAAAATGCCACTTCGGAAAGTCAAAACGTCTAACCTTTATACGACCTTCCCTTACCTAACCATCGTGGAAAATTGTCACTGAGTCAAGGCGAGGTGAAAAAGTGCTTCCTTTTCTTTCGGAAAAAGGAAAAGACAGCACTATTTCAAATGAATTCATTTCCACGTTTCTTAACTGGTGTCATCGCAGGGCAACCATTGCCTGTACTGGATGTCTCTACTCTATTTGGTTTTTATGTCCTTTTTGTTTCTCACTCATACATCTGTATTTAAAATAGTACGTGCTTACAGCATCTTTTTTTTCTGTCTGGATAGTAATGTTAGTCTTAAAATTGTTATATTCACATGGCTATTGTTCTGTACGACTGTATTCTTGGGATATGCTTTTTTATACAGTGTATGTATATAATCTTTTGTACTGTTTTGTGACATTCTAACATGAAACTCTTTCATAGAGTGGGTGAACTTTGTCGGTGGCCAGTAAGGATTAAGGCTAACATCCTATTGTCAAAGTCCGGTCAGGGCAGGGTTATAATAGTTTTGAAATTTTCATTATGAGCTTTTATTTCATTTTGGACTTTGTTTTATTATTATTATTTTTTTAATTCAGTAGGTTAAGTGATTCAGAAAATGGATGGATGGATGTTTTCATTAATGTTTTTTTTTTTTTTGGAAAATGCTTCATTTTAGTTTGGTTTTGACAGGTATTGGTTTCATTTTTTTATTTTTTTTTTTATTTTTTACATATTTACGTACAGTAATACGAAATAAAACCATTTAAATCAACCCCGAAAATTCAACCCCCACATACCCATCCCTAAATACATAAATAAATAAATATATAAATAAATAACCCTTAAAAACTGGTTTTCTGTATTTGTGTATAATACGCACCCCAACCCCCTTCCCCTTTGCTTTTAAATCTGTTTAATTCTATTTATAACTGATTTTAAATGTTGTACTTTTAATTACAGTTAAGAATGGATTATTTTAAATCTTGATTTTTTCAGATGTTTGGGTTTGACTGAAATTCTTTGTATGATTGCATAGGCAAATGCATATGTAAAATGTTCAGGTAAAATACCTTAAAGATCAGGGATTATTATAGCGGTAACCCTTATCAAACACCTATAAATTCAATTTATGTTTTTGACTGCTGGAGTTGAGATTGAATGAAGATTGAACCAGTATGTGACGTATATTGAGTTACGTTGTGTATGAAATGCAGCCTAAATTAGTGGTTTTATTATTATTATTATTATTTATTTTTTTTATAACCCATAGGCTCTGCCTAGGGCAACGTATTGGTAAACAACTAAACAATGTGAAAGTCATTTGTTTGTTATTAAGGCCCCTGCATAATGTTGCACAAAGCAAGAAGACAAGAAAAGACTATTGCTTTATCAGACCCATGTACACACACACGTCCTTGTCTGCACATTTCCGTACGAAGATGCCATAAATCTGGTGTGAGAACAATCTCAGGAAGTGTGCTGTGTGGTGGGGCAGCGCAAAGCCGTGCACGACTGCAGGGGAGGCGTGGACGAGAGGGAAGAAGCAGTCTAAACACCGCAGCTGCAGCTCAACAGTCAGACCCAGCTGGCCTTTCCTGTTATTTGGCCTCAGACTGCGCGCCACGTCCTGTGGCACCGGGCCGGCCAAAATTCTGCCCCCTCTGTCCGGGGAACTTCCTGAAATCTGCATTGTGTGAGTGCGGGGGGGGTTTAAGACAGATGCTACTTGTGTGTAGTGTCACCTTGTAGGCCTTGATAAAGCGCACAAACACTGGGAAGAACACAGACGGTGGAGTTGTCTTCGCGCTCTCGCCGAAGTAGTTCACCACATTATTGAAGGCTTCCTAGAAGGGGAATGACAACGGTACAAGCGATGGATAAATGTGAGCATCAAGTCATGATTAGTTGTGTGTAAGGTTAGAGTTATGCTACATTGGTGACACAATTTCAATTGTTTGGCTCCCAAGTGGCAAAATTGGTATGTGTCATCATGGCAGCGGAAAGAGAGAAAACAATGCATGAAATGGGATAAACAGAACTATTTTAACAAACATGAAAAAATATATGATCTTCTACCAATATGTCTGCAAATGAAATGGCCATATTGGATCTATCATGTTGAACTAGACATCACCAAAATATGGCAAAAAGAAAAAAAATAGCATTACAGATCGTTTTTAAGGTAAATAAAATGTCTGTGTTGTTGCTGCCTAATATTGACACTTGATTTTTTTTTTTTTTTAAGTGTAAATCTAGCCTATGTATGTAGGTTGCTGAGCTATTTTTTGTGTCAGCGTCTCCTACCTCTGCTGTCTTAGCATCCCTTTGCAGCTTCTCCAGCTGGGCGTCACTCGCCTGGACAAAGCCCTTAAGGACCGAGTGGTCATGAAGACTACATTCTCTCCGGATCAGCTCCATGCCTTTTCCCAGCTCTCGCACATCCAGCAGAACATTTTCCAGCGACACTTTGTGCACAGTCAAGGAAATAAGTCACGTCTGAAACATTTTAACTGGCATGACAGTATCACATTAAACTAAATGAATCCATTATAAAGCTTTATGTAAGGTAGTGATGGGCAACTGGCAGTCCCTGACCACACAGTGACTCACCCCTGGATTATCCATCCATCCATTTTCTTCACCGCTTATTCTTCCCAAGGGTGGCGGGGGTGCTGGAGCCTATCTCAGCTGGCTTTGGGCAGTAGGCGGGGGACACCCTGGACTGGTTGCCAGCCAATCGCAGGGCACACAGAAACGAACAACCATCCACACTCACAATCACACCTAGGGACAATTTGGAGCACCCAATTAACCTGCCATGCATGTCTTTGGCATGTGGGAGGAGACCTACGCGGGCACGGGGAGAACATGCAAACTCCACCCAGGAAGGGCGGAGCCTGGACTCGAACCCGAGTCCTCAGAACTGGGAAGCGGAGGTGCTAACTGCTCATCAACCGTACCGCACCCTTGGATTAATTTATAAAAAAAATAAAAAAATAAAAAGTTTTGTGGCGGGAATTATTATTTTTTTGCTTTACAACAAAAAATTATTCAAAAAAATACTGATAAACATTCAATCTATTTTTTTTCCATGAAACTGGGGGTTAATGGGGAAAAATAATCCCAGAATAACTGAAACAAAAACAAAAAACACAATATATTTTTTAAAAATTAAAATAAATAAAAAAAATCAGCGAATATGCAAATTTGCAGCTGTCGAACTATACCAATATGCAGCGACTGTAGCTTTAAAATGTAATACTACCACTCACCACTAGATGGCACACATGGCTTAGTTATGCTTAAACTAGTTTTATACAGTGCTATAATATTACATGAGGAGAGCTAATAATTTTTGTGGATGTAGAATGACCTGCGGGACTTCTCATATACATGTTTGGTCAAACACCAACAACAAACAACTTGCTGTCTTTCTCATCCTATCACAAGTGTTTGCTTTGACAGAATATGCACTCACCTGCTGCGGCTTTATCCACAAAGTGCAGTTCATTGTAGAAGTTGGCCAACTCCACATATTTCTCCTTCACAATGAGAGCTATGTAGTGGAGCAGTGTCATTTTCCTGTCTGTAGACTTGGTGTCCAACAGCTGTGCCGCAAAAGAAATGAATCAAAGCGATCCCGCAGCCGTAAACTGTGTAGGAAGATGATGAATGAGCACAAGTGCCCATAAATGTTGGCTGTGTGACTCACCAGATCAAGACTTTGCAATTTGAAGCCATAAACGCAGCCTCGCTTGCTGCTATTCATATAGTTGCCCAAGGCTAAGATGATCTGAAAGTCGATCAGAAGAGTTAATGTACATCCACATTCAAAACGACTCAACAATAGTGGAAAACAAACCTCGAGCATTCTTTTTAACTTTGGCGAGGATTTGACCGAGCCGGAAGCGGCGATGATCGCGTTGAGTTGCGGCGTGAGCATGCTGATGTTGTCGGCGAAGTTCCCGACGAAGGTGATGATGTTCATCCTCTGCGTGAGCCTCTCGATCTTGCTGAACAACAGCATGAAGCGGTCCTCCTCGGCCAGCTGGTCCAGCGGACGCCGCTCCCGCTCGTACTGACGAAGCACCTTCACCTCTGCTTCCGTGGGCAGGAAGCGCATCAGACACTCCACAAAGTCCACCGGTAAGGCCTTCAGGTCAAATCTAGGCAGACATTCGAAAATGGTGTTGGGTGGAATGGTAGAAAAGTCCATTTATATCTGATTCAACATTTTTTGTGCTGTCAAAGTTAAAGCTTTAACTCCTGAGTTAAAGTTTTAACTGCCTTAACGTTGCAGTTAACTGCAGTAAAATGTAGAGCTTGAATTTTGACAGCACTATTTTTTTTTTTATAAAAGTATAGTGACAATAAAAATGTCTATATTTAATACACAAGACAGAAGAGTGTTTGGAAGCCCCGTCAATTTTTAATTAATAAAATCTATACTACGCGCTACACAAATTGATGCTACTTTGTCTGTCTACACATAACTAATTAAATGTTTGAGCCTTAAATCCCGGAATATATCTCACCAGGTTGTCATGGGGATTTTCCATGCCATGACAACGAGGCACTCTAATCCCAGTCTATGCAAAGTAAAGATGCATTTTCAGGATGCAGGCAAAGCTAGCTAGCTAACTTAAAGGGATACTTGACTCATTGAGCCATTTTCAAAAGTAAGAAGATAATATTTTGTCTATAATTAACATGATAACTTCATTATTTTTAATGAACAATTAAAAAGTTTAAAAATAGATTTTACCACTTGCTGTCGAATGACATCACCTGTGCTCAGGAAACAGGTAACGACCAATCATGGCTCAGTTTTCTGACCAAACTCAGAAAACAGGTGATGTCATCTTCAGTCGACAGCAAGTGGCAAAATCACTTTTTAAAGGTATTAATTATATGAAAAATAATGAAGTTATCAAATTAATTTGGAAACAAATCTCTGAATTCACTTGACAGGCTCTTTCTAAGAACAAAAAAAAAGAATTGTTGAATACTTCTCTATTGCTTTGCAGATTTCCTCTGTGGACTTGTTTGCCTTCCTCAGAGTGATGGCCAAGTTCTTGGAGCGATTGGCGTCCAGCAGCGTAACTTTGTTCATCGCTTTCTGAGCAACTTTGCTCTTTGTGCATGACAGATCCACAAGAGGACCCTGTGCACGCGTTTTAAACAGCTCCTCAAACCTCTCCAAATCCAGTTCCTGCACACAGGTGATCGTTCACAAAATTAACTCCACCCTCTGAATTGAAAGACATAATGAATGAATTTGAAGGAAGATGAGCCGCTTGAGATACCTCCAGCACCCGTTCATCATCAATCTCATTAAAAACGGTGCCGTTGATCTGATTGGGTTTTAAGGCGGTCCAGTTAAACACAGGCAAGCGGAACTTAGTCTTGATGGGCTTCTTGATTCTAATAGCTGCAAGAAAGCATAAACGTGTTGAGTTTCGCTCCACTAGTTGCAATAAACAGTAGTAGGACGTGTTCTTACCTGAGAGACCCACACTCAGGATGACCGAAGGAGAAGCTTCAGGCAGAGGAGGAGCCAGAGGAGGAAGAGGGGGTGGTGGTGGTGGAGTGGGTGCACACAGGCCTGCAGTCGATGAGGTTTCAAAACAGGTGGAAAAATCAAATGTTTTTTTACTAGTGCCGTCAATTATTCATTTTTTTATTTCACACTTTAAAGTAAAAGAAACGAAAGGGGACAGATAGAAGTAAAACTTATGTCTGCCCCTGATAAAAAAATAAATAAAATAAAAAATCAACAAAAAATGAATGACAGCGAGCGGTCAATTGACGCTTTCAGTGTAACAATACTACAAAATAATAAAAAAAATAATTCAACTGCATGTCCTTTTGATATATATATTATATATATATATATATTTTTTTTTTTTGCAGTAATTGTGCTTTTACACAATTTTTTAAAAATACAGACTGAGAAGATTTTGTTTTACAATCCAAATTGTTCCACAGACTGACACCTTGAGTTGAAATACATTATTCATTTATTTTTTTTGTCAAACGATTACGTTTTTTTTTAACTAATTAATCACAATTTTCTATGATTAATCACGATTAATCACATTTTTCTACTCATACATTTTTCTTCAAAGCTTGTAACATTTACCTGAGTAAAATCTTGGAATAAATATAAAATAATAATAATCAACTAGAAAGTATATTTAGAATCAAAAACTTTCTCTGAGCCTTGAATGGAATACTTTGTACTGTAAAATACAACTGCTAAACAAAACAACCAAAATGGCCTCAAACAAACAATAGTTTTCATTTTTAATTTATTATTTTATTTTATTTTTTGTTTTATTATTTTTTTATTTTAAGAATTCAATTCATTTTACTTCTACTCACGAGCACCACACTCCATAACTTGAGTAAGGAATTTAGCTATGAATATGCTATTTGAATTTGGCTCTGAAGAGTGCACAAATTACTTTAGAGTTCTCCAACAAGCATCAAGCAAGTAAATCAGAATGTAAAACTATCCAAAGTCCATATTTTTTCATCTTCCCGCCCGACAATCCTCCAAGTTTGGCTGCACACCAAGTTAACTGAGTTTTTTTTTTTTTAAATGCTTTAATAAATTAAAAATGTATCTCCAGTTAACTTTTTCATTTTGGCAGCTGAAATAAAAATGGAACTAAAAGACGACCACCCTGCTTGTAAATATGTGAAAAAAGTTGTGTGTCTGCTCACTTGTGTTAGAAGGAAGTGGAGGAGGCGGTGGAGGTGGCGGAGGTGGTGGGGGTGGAGCTTCACTGGCTGGGGGCAAGCTGGGATCGAGCGCCCCTGGTTCCGATATCGCCGGCACCGAACCCAAAGGTAGCGTTCCGATGTCGATGCCAAGGCCTGCCGCGCCCCCGAGGGAGAGCGGCTCGATGGCGATGTCGCCGTCGGGCTTCTTGTGCAGGCGGATGCTGCCTTGCTGCTCCAGCTCCAGCAGACGCCTCTCGATGTTGAAGTGCCTCTGGAAGGCGGCGTCCTTCTCCTTGAGCACCCTCCTCAGGGTGTTGACCTGCGTGTTGGTCGACTCGTACGTCTCCTGAGCAGTCACAGGGGGGCGACGTAGAGCGCAGGACGGTGACTTGACAAGCTGAAAAAACATCCTGCTTCCTGCCGACCTCATTTGCTATCGCACTGATTTAGTGAAATGCTTCTGAAAACGATCTATGCTACTTGAGCCTTTTAACCTATGAGCATTAAACTTCCGTCAATATGACCTCCAGCTTACCCGTATCGCTTGGAGATCTTTATCCTTTTGGAGGAGCATCTTTTCCAAGTCAGCCACTTTCATCATCGTTTCATTCTCAACTTCCAGAAGCTTCTCGGTCACCTGAGAAAAAATACGAGGAGGTGAATTCTACATTCACGGCAGCAGCTGCAGCATCATCTATCCCTCCCACGCTCCCGTTCACACTGAGCATCATCAATGAGAAATATGATCCATCCAGCCAGCAGCATGATGCAGCAAGCGGGTGACGCAGCTTTTTATTTTGAATATGAAAAGACTGCACATGTTGCGCTGGAATTCAGCCTCGTTCTCCCTCATCATTCCGGACCCCTGAGAGCAGAGTTTGTTATGAAATTCCTCCAATGATGTCAGGGCTGCCCACGACCTTTTCCATGTGTAGACGGACTTTGCAAGGCAGTGTGGGATGCAAAGATGGACGGAGCCAACATGAGAACAATATTAGGATTGTAACGTGCATCATATTTTCCAAACTTCTCCACTCCATGATTACGTAAACCACTTACAAAACCAAAACACTGTGCATGATAATTACAGCGTTGGAGCAGTTATGTTGCATACTGTACGTGCACAGCAAGGTTATTTTAGTTAACTAAAACTAACGAAAAAACTAAAATTCATAGAACAATTTCGTTAATGAAATAAAATAAAAACGAAAATGCTTTTTAAAAAACAAAAACTAACTGAAACTACATTTTATGTTTAAAAAACTAACGAAACTAACTATAATTATAGCAAAAATGTCCTTCGTTTTAGTCTTTGGTAATTAATTTAATGCATGAGCCTTTGGGGGTGATTTTAAATGTTATATCAAGTAGATTTATTTTGAGATTAACCGGATTAAGGACGATGGAAAGTGACGTTATCTAGCAGCAGCCAATAGAAAAGCACCTTCAGGTGACATTTTAAATATTGCGCACAAGTAATCCACATAAAAAAATAAATAAAATAAAAAACTAACTAAAACTAATACTGAAACTAAAATTAAACTAAAACAAAGCATTTACTAAATAGAACCATCCTGAAAACTAATTAAATCTAACTAAATTTAACAAACAAAAGTCCAAACCAAAATGAAAAATTCCAAAACTATAATAACCCTGGTGCACACGCAGCCGAAATGATCCTAGCTCGTTGGTGGTTTCGACCGGTCGGCGCACTTACATGAGACAGGTGCTCCTCCAGTTCCTCCACCTTTTCCAGTGCTGCATTCTTGGTCTCGGCATCTTCCAGCAGACCACCCACGTCGAACACGTTGTCCAGGTAGGCCTGGATCTGCACCGACAGCTTGTCACTCTCGGTGTGTTTACATTTCTGAGGGTGGTAAACCACATCACATCGTTAGTGATACTGAACTGAGCGCATCGTCTTCGCGTTATCTGCTCCGATCGTTTACCTCCAGATAGTCGTCCAGTCCTAGCTTGGTGAATTCAAACTGCAGGTGGACTCGGAAGTTCATGTCCTCCACTGAGTGGACCACAATGTTGATGAACTGCATGCAAGCGACCTGCATCCCGAACAAATACACGTTTTGATGCCAGGCACAGCAAAATTAAAAGAATGCAAAGCGGGTCTTACCATGAAGTCGATGTTTCCCTCCTCACTGCGGAAGAATTCCATCAGCCGCTCGAAACGATGCTTCTCCTTACACACCTAAAAAAGCCAAAGTCTTACCTTTCTAATATCAAATGATTTGTATTCTAATCGTGATTAGGTTGTCATATGACACTGAACATAATAAATTAGAGGCCAATCTGCACATGGAGAACAAATATTGCCAAGGAAATCTGCACAACTTCACCAAGAACCATATATACAGTATTTTATATGGAAAAGCTGACGCATGACTATGCATAATTTTCTTATTTGCCCTACAGTTCACTACACATTTTCGATTGTATTTTTATCAACACAATTCAATTTAAATTATTTTTTTTGCTAAAGGAATTGATTGGTGAAAGCAATTTTACTTTCTAATGTTTACTTATCATCAATCAACACATTAAAAACATTTTAACATCAGTTACCCGTCTGAGAAGCTGCGAAGTGTTTTACAATTTCTCACCAGTCATAGCAAGGCAAAAATAATAGGGGGCACAAATATTCTGGCCAAAAATACCCTTGAAAAGTATAAACAAACAATGGCATGTTTTCCCAGTAAATTCTTTTGCTATTTTTTTTAGGGCTTAATCAAATAAAAATGAACGGCCGTTATGAACTACCAGTGGAAGGATAGCTTCTTGAAAATGCTCAGAAAAATTTAAACTCTTGCAAAATACCACAATTTAAAAAAAATTTCTTCTTTTGATGAGTGGGCTCATTTTCTCTTTCTGCCGTTTTTCCCTTGTTTTGATATTTAGATGTCTGAGCAGGAAGACGCTCAATCTGAATTTGTAGTTACTAGTCTACCATCAGGGAGTTGATCCGTATTATTGTTCAAGGTTGTCGCGCATCTGGTGTCCTAATGAGACAAATGACCTCTGACAGGTCGCCACTGATCTTCCCTTCCACCCTCTGCGGAGGTGACGACTCAACTTTCATCCCTCCATGCTGGCCCTGCAGGCCTCCGTGCATCTTGGCTATGTGGTGCCATTCACTAGCCTTTTCTTAAAATGATCAACTGATGTGTAACAACCGATTACTCAAATGTACAAGACAGCGAGGTCATTCTAAACATCAAAAATAAGCTTGGACTTCAATGATATTTGGCTACATTTGCTGTTTTAAGTCTATTTCCTTTGCATTTCATCAACAGGACTAACCAGGTCAACTTTTTGACTGAAACAAATAATAAGATAGCTCAAATTGCATCGAGTCGGGCTTTGGGCACCTCTTTGAAGTTGTCAAACGCTGACAGGATGATCTCGTGACCTCCTCGAACGAGGCAGACGGCAGCCAGCAGCTCGAGGACCAAAGCTTTTGTCCTGAAAGTGGGGGGGGCACCCATTAGGACAACACAGAATTTCAAAAAACAAGCACCAAATCTCAGTTTCAAATTTGTAAAGCAGGAAAATTCATCCTAGACTACAGGAATAAATGTGTGTCAATCTCATGTGGTGTATGATTGTAAGCCGAGTGCTGGTCTTGTGAAGTGATCAAGCACTGACTGACTTTTCAGCACTAATCTCCCTTTAGTAAACATTTCACTGGCTGTCTGCTTGGACGCTTTCTGATTCCTACTTCAGACAAAACGTGAGGACCATGGAGAAAGGGAGGCATATCATATGAACAGGTTGCTGCTTCTCCCCCAGGGGCAAATCTTGGAAATAGGAACTGAACTTGTAAAGCTAACAGTCCAATGCAGAAAAATCCTTACTTATAAAACACTTTCTGTAAATTGATATTTGCCATAAATAGTGGAACAGCTGCAACATTTTTCACCTTGGAAAACAATTTGGTTAGATATATACTACAGTGTCACAACATAAAATTATTAAATTAACCTATGTCGTCAATATTACACATTGTTGTTCACTACTGACTGTATTTGATTCCAAATGAGCAGGATAGTGACTGTGTTGCCAGTTGTGAGATTGCACTAGCTGTCAAATGATTTTTTTTTTAAATCAGATTAATAACATCTTAGAATTTTGATTAATCACAATTAATTGCTCAACATTTTTTGCCCGCCAAATTTGTCGAGCACCTGTTATGTGTTTATTCTTTGGACATTTGGCATAGTTCGGAATTTTTGACATAAATCTCTATTTCATCCTCACCTCCAGTGTGTGCGATCATCACTGACTTACCCCTGACAGCGTTCTGTGACACGAGTTCTGGTCCGGTGTTGGTTCGAGAGGAAAATAGTCCAACAAGTTGGCTGGGTCACCTAAATAAAGCGATTAGTGTTCAAAAGAGTGATACATTTGCATCACTAAATTCCTTTCTGAAAAAAGTCAGACGCCATTACCGCCGGGCACTACTTTTATGTTCGTATCACTGCGCGGCGCCCCGTAGACAGCTGATCGACGCGCTGCAAACAGCTGATCCGTGCGCCTTCCGCCTTCGAAAAGGCAAACAACTTGTAGATTAGTGCGCGTCTATCAGCTGCATGCGGGGTGCCGCGCAGTGATACGAACGAACAGAAAAATAGTGCCCGGCGGTAATGGCGTCTGACTTTTTTTCAGAGTTTAGTGAGCAAAATGTATCACTCTTTTGAACACAAATTGTTTTTCGAAGAAAAACGCTTTATTTCCGTGACCCAAGCCAACTTGCTGGACTATTTTCCTCTTATCCAACAACAAGATTCATGTCAAAAAATCTGAACTCTCTCTTTAATGCATGTAGTTATGTTTATTACTCAAACACAACCTGTGCTACCTTTAACGTTACCATCTGCTGTCAGCTAAAGGATCATCTGAGGTCAAAATTAATAGTGTGATTAATCTGCGTTAATACATGATTAATGCGATAATTATTTGTGATTAATTAATTAGTTAACGCTTTAACTTTGACAGCATTAAATAAAATGATGAGGAAATAAAAAATGTCTAAATATGCCTTTGTTTTGTCGTATTATATACAAGCACACCAAGGTGATGTCTGCAAATCAGTTCTTACCGTGAGCTCTTATTGTTCAAACTGAGAGCAATTTCATTGACCGCATGAGCGTGAGACATGACCATATTGAAGCCGTACTGCATGAAGAGGGGGAGAGACAGACAACAGGATGTGGTGAGACAAAAACAGGGTATAAATGCAACACATCACAGAACAGGAAACATACACGTGTCATGACTGACAAATAAGTAACGATGTCTATATGAGCCTTCGGGTCACTGTTTGATACCTGGTAGTTCATAATGGCTCTCAAGCACATGATGCACACATGCACGTCATCCTTCTGGCTGACAAGTCGGGAGTTCTTGATGGTTTTGCTGCTGGAGACTGAGCCGTAACTGCAACACATGGTGAAAGTTATCACACGGCCACGATGTAGCACTTCAAAGATGCTTTTTCATAGCGCTGCATGTCTGATTTATTCCTCCACATTTATTTTTGCCAGTCACATGACGCTTGTGTGTGTCACGTGCTGAGAGGCGTGAGCGAGAATGAGGTCTGGCAGAATTAAAAGTCAGAGATGGTTTTTGAGGTTACCAGTGCATGATGGGAGATGCCTGCTTTCCTCGCCACTGTCAACAGAAAGTCTGGTAATTATGTAACTGACTCGTACAGTCAGCATGTGCACATTACATTAGCAGCTTGTGCACTATACGGGCGGATTCAGTTTTATTTCACATTTTTAAATCCTTTACTACGAATATATTGTAATTAAAAGCGACTTCATTAGGTACATATGGACATTCTAAACATTCAAGATTTCTTGACAATAATATGTTAAATGTGACCTCAGTAGTCTAAACATACCATTCTGATTAATATCACATTTGTGGAATATGACTCATAAAGCAAAATATAGCCATTTCATCTCAGGAGGCGGCCATTTTGCCACTTGCTGTCGCCCTAAAATGACATCACAGTTGCTCAGGGCTCAGGCAACAACCAATTCAAAACCACCAATTAAGCCGGCCATGCCCTGGTCCAGGCTGTTCATTCCGGGCGCTTTGTTTCGGGGTTCGTTGGCAGCCGGCGCAAAGGGGGACTGTCCATCAATCATGGCCCCTCCCAGGGAGCTGGGAGCGTACGCGTAGCTGCTGCTGTAGCCGGAGCTCTGCGGCGTGCCCGACTGTCCCTGAGACTGTTTTCTGAAGCTGAGCTGTGATTGGTTGTTATCTGAGACCTGAGCAATTGTGGTCATTTTCACTCGACAGCAAGTGGCAAAATAGCTGCCTTCTGATACTGATGAAAACTGCTGGATTTTACTGTTCAACTTATATACCACTAACCCAGAATACCGTATTTACACTAGTGGGGCTGCATAGAACATATGTTTGCCAAGAAAAAAAATGTGGGTTGAGGAATAAGCTCATAAGAAAATGTATGTATGTATGTATGTATGGATGGATGGATGGATGGATGGATGGATGGACTTCCCCTTTAATAATAATTGTAAATGATATTTTAATGGAGAGGGAGGTCTGGGTTTCCCTCCTAAAGTTGCTGACCCCGCGACCCGACCTCGGATAAGCGGAAGAAGATGGATGGATGGATGGATGGATGGATTGTAATGCTTTAGCTGGACCTTTTATCAGTGATGCAAAACTCATATAACTGACCACGCAAGGCCTTTCCATAGCCCAGACAGCACCAGTGCAACAAAATAGCATGCTGATGCATGCTCACAGCGCACGTTAGTTTCGCAGAGCAAGTCATTAACAGGTAACAGCGGACAGAAGCCAGCTCAGCGATACATACCGGAGGACAGACTGGCGGGCCGACCGCACCAGCGTGTTGCAGAAGGGCTGAGTGCTCATATGATGCAAATCCTCTATGGACCTGCTCCAAGATTTAGCCTTGTCCATGAAGCCATCCTCCCCATTCTCCAGCCCCTCAAAATCCAACCTGGGCCACACGCACACAGGCAGACAGACAGACAGAGGCGCAGCGGGGGTATAGACAAGATGCAGGGGGGCCGGTTAGGTGAGCGAGGCAGAAAGGGGGTCATCACGAGAACATTATACGTGCATGATAAAGCTCAGCAAAGACGAGTTCTCTCATTCAGGTAAAGCTTAAACAATACACATGACAGCATTGGGACAAAATCTTGGGACACACAATTTAACCAATTAGTTCATCAGTTAGTGTGTTAACGAGAAAAACTTGGGGCCTCTTCGGATTGTGGCCTTTGCTCAGAAGCTTTCATGTCCTTTCTTATCTGAGCGAGATGGCCCAGAAGTACTTCGAGCAGTCCTTCTTAAAAAGGGGGGCGGGACCCCTTGGGTGCAGTGTGATGCAACCCAGGGAACATGCTTTTTTTGTTTTGTTTTGTTTTGTTTTTTGGCCGCACTAGAATATAGTGTAATTACACATCCACCCCAGTTTGCTCTCATTGTCAAACAGTGCGCAAGGAGTATTACTAACAAAAATCTAACTGAAAAGCACAAACTTAGAGGCAAGGTTGCTTAAATTCTAAAAATGCTTAGGAGAGGTGCCTCAATGCCACCTTCATTCTATAGGTTAGTCCTGACCAACCTTTACAAATGACTCATAATTGTTTACCGCAGCTATATTTAAAGCAACAACAGGCCCCCAATGAAATTTACCAACTCTACGTGGAAATGCTCACGTAAAGAAGCAAAGGAAAGTAACTAGAAATAATAAGCGACGAGTCGTAAGTTACAGTATAATGTTAAAATTAGACGACATTCTGATATAACCATAACCATAACTTAATTCATAAGAAAAAGAAAGCTTTACATTTAGGAAAGACTACTGGGGCCAGATTGTTGGTGACAACCTAATTGAAATAAACCTGACAATCACACATGGATTAAAGGAGCACATATTCTTAGTCTTTCCTCAGAAAATGGAAGTTTCACACAACTGACTTACAACAGCAATACTCGCCATCGCGTTATGACGGCATGGTGTTGATGACATTTTCCAAATAGATTGAGGAAAGGTTAGGAGACTTTCCAAGAGGCCCTTTTCGTGATTTGGACAATTCTACGAATATGGCCCAGTGAGCAATGCAAGTCCACATTATATAAGGACATAGTTGAATGAGCTTAGTGTGGCGGAAAAAAACCCCCAAGCATTTAGAATGAACTTTAACAATGATTGTATCCAATCATCATTTTCCCATAGAAGAGTAAAGAGCAATTTTCCAGTTAGTGTACTGACCAGGTGTCCCAATACTTGTGTCCACATAATGTACTTTAGTGTGTGTCTACATTCAGCTTGCCAAGTATGCATCAAGGTAAACAAACACATCCGAAGAACGCAATAAGCCCACCACACATTTTTTTTTTTATGCAAAAGCAGCTCATTAGGCCCTGCAGGACGTAACGTGCTTACTCAGCGGCTGCAGCCCAACCCAGTTTAGGAAAAGTTCATGGCAAAAATCACGAGGCGCGGCCGTGTGTAAAAATACTCACATGACGGCACACTGGGCGAAGGAGAGGTACTCCACCAAGACGTCAAGACCTCTGTTCTCATCGTTGAGGAACTCCCTGACCCACCTATGACGTGGAGGGAACACAGAAGGTTCAGCAGGGCATAAAAATCAAGAGACAAACATTAAAACGTGCAGAAGAAAACATGAATGCAAACTTTTGAGTCTCTTCTTCTCCAGTTAAATATGTATAATTAGGGTTCAAATGTGATTATGTGGCCATTTCCAGTAATAGCAATTCCTTTTGTGGTCCTAATGTATTATCCTTTGCGTCAGCTCTGAAGGGGGTCTCCCCTTCCCTGACAGGAAGACCTTGGCAAAGATGGAACGGAAAGCAAACTAGGACAAGGTCTCCACTTTCCACCCAATTGAACTCACATATTTATGGAAACAAAACAAAGAAATGATCACTAGATAGACGGGAAAAAATGTGACGGGAATATGTTAGGAGTATCTGGACTCAGTTCAGGATTTTCTTCTTCAAACGCAAGCATTTTGTGTAAAAATGCCCTAAAATAGAACTAAATATTGGAATGATTGCTGGAGATAGACAGGAAAGCAAGCAGGAGTGCTGGAAGGAAGGCGGGCGAGGAAAAGGGAGGCGAGGGATGGAACAGAGGAAACGAACAAAGCCGTTTAGGTGAAGAGGAAAGGGGGGACGGGGGGGTTGAGCAGGCGGGCATGATCATTGGTTTCCTGTCTACAAACGCCCCCCTTCTTTGCCTCTGACCCCGTCTTCGCACACCAACTCTCCCTCCACCCGGCGGCGGCTCGCTCACATTTTTTTTTGGCCATGTCAGGAATAAGACTCAGACACGGCAATAAAGCACACAAGCCCATCCACACGCTCGCCATTCGAAAACGATCCCACCGTATTCCTCTTCTGGGAAACACATTGAAAGCATTTTTCTTTTTTTCTTTTAGTCAGACAAACGCTCTGGAAAACTTGAAGCCATCTTTCTACTTCTGGAATCTCAGCAGCAACTCTACAGTGCAAAGGGGCAATATCCCAGCAGATGGCACTGTTTTTCCTAACTCCATAACATTTATAGTAAATACAGAGCAGCCTCCCTATCCTTAACATTGGGTCCTGAATATGTTAATTTAAGAAATGCTGACTGAATAAAAAGCCAGCATGGCTCTTATGTTTGCAGATGCGGGTGAATTAGAGGAGCCCAGAGTTCAAAGCAAACACGGTGAAGCAGCATTTCGCTGTTATGCTGCAGATAAATGAACTAAACTGCCAACAGAAATTAAATCAGCATGAGTGTCAATATTATCAAATTTAGGTTAAAAACGTTGCATCCCCCCATACCTTTGGCTTTGAGCAAAGGATTTTAAATACATTACTGTACATAAACCTACTTTTATTTTCTTACTTTTAAATGTTTGTTGTTGTTTTTTAGCCGTCTGTTAATGTTGTACACTCTTTTACTAATTTTGGCAAGATACTTCTATTTTTTTCCTGCTTTACTTCTGAATGTCATTAGCTGTTGTTTGTAAATGTATTTGGGAGTTGTGTATTTGCTTGTGTGAAGCACATCGATTTGCCTTGTGCATGAAAAGCTATATAAATAAAAATGCCTGAAGATTCACAACTTAAAACACTTGATCTCAAATCATCTTTTGGCATGGCTATTATAAATAACCCAGTAATTTTCACAAATAGTAGTCGTTCTTTGAAATACAGAGGTGGGCAACTTTTTTGTGATAATGGCCCATGATTGACGGATGCCCGCCAGGTACTGCAGCACATAATTTTAATAAGGTAAAAATGGAGCTAAAATGGTTGAACATGACGGCTAAACTAATAAGAGTAAAATGTGTAAACTTCCAAAATATCCTTGTGTGTGCTTTTCTATTTTCAAAGGTTCACCGGCCAGTCTTCCTGTCCTTCTGGCATACACAACAAAGCTTCCTGTTCAACACTTCATGGGGGAGTGGACGCGGCAACACAATGGCTACCATCTGGGCATTCTGAGGCTCTGCCTTATGAAGTGGAGCTGCAGAGCTTGGCAACTTCAAACAATGGGAGGGAGATCCGGGCACCAGAGAGAGCAAAGAGGGGAAACAATACTCGGCTTTCCTTTAGCTTTACACAGTAATAAACAGATGTGGAGCAGGAAAATGGACACTTACCCAATGTGGTTTGTCCTCAAAGATATCTCCAGCTCTCTTAAAACTTTGGTAGACTCTTGTACCCTTCTGCGGAACTTCTGAGAGACACAATGAAAGCAGTGTTAATTTATGTACACTTCGAGCTAGCCGATTGGATGATTTGTTGTTGAAAGAGTTCCCAACCTTTCTGGTGACACCGGGGTCTAAGTAGCCTCGTATTTTCTGGATGTAAGTGTGAGGCGGATTCTTCACTTGAAACCTTTCCTGTGTGTCAAACAAGATAAATGCATGTGGTTTTATTTGTTCATTAAGTTGAGTCTACTGAAGCCGTGTGTATGTGTTAAGTCCAATGTACCTGGTCACAAATCAGGTCCCACTTCTTCTCATTGTCATACTGCCTAAGGAGCCGGGCTTTGTCTGGAGGCAGGTTCATAGAGTTCTGAAAAAAATATGAAGTGCGCATAAAAATGTTAGCGTTAGCACGTCAGGCACATCGACGTCGGTTTAACTTCAATTGGTGACAAACATCTCAAACACTTTTAACACGTTCAAAAACATCCAGAGAGCTGTACTGTACAATAACTGTGGATTATGGAATTCTAATTTGAACAATTATGGTATAATTTGGAAGATTAGAAGATTTGTTTAACCCTGACTCAATGTCATGGAAATGAGTTAATTTATTTTGAGCCCTTAAAAAAAAAACAAAAGGACTGAGAAAATTGGATTCTACTCCTCTTGTCCATTATCGACTTTATCTTAAATTACCAAACAATACACAACATGATATTTAATCTAACTGGCTACGTTATTGTGTTAAAACATGATGGCTGTTGTGTCATGAATAAGCTATTGTGTTGAGGAAAATACACAGAACATATTTGAGTTAATGTTAAATCTAACCCAACACTTACCAGTAAAGTCATATATGTGTGTTAATTTTACAATTTGTGATGACTGAGTGGGTGGCAGGAACTTTATAGGCCGGCGCTACCAACGTAAGAGCCCAATTTAAATTTGGGGGACTTTCATGATGATCTCACTTCCTGTGTTGACATTCAGCATCCTACCACAGGAGACGGCTCTCAGTCTCAGTGCGTCTCAGTATTGAGGCCACGCTTGCCCTTTAACCACCACAACCACAATCAGAACCTAGAGCCGTCATCTAATCCTGCAGTTAAAAAAAAACAAAAACAAAAAAAACACACCACACATCCCAGGGCAGAAAGTTTGTATTGCTAAAGTTCAACTCAAACTGCTCTCATTTGTGTTTGAAGACATAGGCCTACAATAAAAATGTGACGTAGTTGCAATAATAAGAATAAAAGTATTCTACCATTGGCTACAATGATCCCAGAATTGAAATAGAGGTAAGCCATTTAAAGCTAAAAAGAAAAACTCTTCCATAGTAAGAAGCTGAAGTTTCAAATTCAAGCGGAACTCATTCACTGTCGTCTTCACGATTCAGGAACGGGGATTGTGGGTGCGAGCGAATCTGAGCTCTACTGGTCTTATTTTATAAAATGAAGTTCACAAAAAAATCCAACTTATAGTCCACTGTGACTTGTGTTTTCTTCTTCCTTTTCTTCTTGCTACTTTTTTCAATGAACAAATTTAAATTCTGGAGAGACTTATAGTCCGAAAAATACGATATAATTCAACTTATAAACAGAATTTAAAGTGATTGCCTCTAAGAAACTTTAATGTTTGTTTGCACTGGTATCCTTTTTACATCTACATCAACAGTGCCCTCATGAGCAAAACCACAAATGACCTATCAACTTGACTCTTAACCCGTGACTATAAAACACAGCCTCAGGTCTCAACCATAACACACTTATGTGTGAACCCACGATGTCCACGTAGCTGGTCAATATGTGTGAATGCATATGGAAAAACACATGTTCTCATGACAGTTACGGGACTATCCCATGAGAGCATTTTCAGCTGATTTTTCCGCATTGGAACCACATTGCCCGCTCATGAATCACGTTTGTCTGCTGTGAACCAAAAACACATGAGTGCATCGCTTTTGCTTCCACATACACTCACAGGTTACTTCATTTGGTACACTTGCACATGTAAAAAGAGCTGCATTAATGTATACATTTCAAAATACGATTATTATTCTGGTTGTAATTTTCTGTGGTTTAGTGCACCGTACTGAATGATGTTTCTATAAGTTTTATAAAGCTACAGAAGAGCATCAATCAACAGTATTATCATTGCAAATGCAAATTTTAAACACTGATTAATCATCATGGATTAGAAAACATTCATGCTTAGTAGTAAACACTGTCAAAAGATAGTAATAGAACAGCTCAAAATTACATTCATGTTTAAAAGCTAAAAACCGCTGGAAGCTACCAATGAACAAAATGTTGATAAATTGAGTTTAAAAGCCACACAGGAGAAAAATGAAAAAAGAAAAGCAACATGCATACCAGATGGCCAGAATTACAGCAGGAATGTGTGGTGTTTATACAACTAAATTTGATCACAACTTGCTTGTCTAGTCTGACCCCACTCCTCCTTTTTTAGGCCTTCTGGGAAACATCTTACCTACGACTATCTCAGCATCTTGCATGTTTATCTTTATCAATATCTATGAGCATCGTTAACAGAAGGAAGATCTCATGTGTTGTTCAGAGAATACATGGACATGGCATTAACATCATCAGCAATATTTTGGAGAAAAACAAAACAAAACATTGAGCAGACACATGACACACTTGCACCGAGTGGATTTGTTTAATGCCACCCAGATTATGTAACACAAGACTGATCAACGAAAAACAAAACTCGATTAAATCCAGATATCAGCCCCTGCATCTGTGCAGGCCTGCAACCGAGCTGTTTGTCTTGTTTTCTTAGCCAGTCATGCATACTAAAAGCACAGGCAAAGAGACAGAGGCCTTTTTTTGGTACTTGCTTAATTCTGAATAAGTGAAAGGAAATAGAGCAGACACACAGAATCGATTGAGCAAAACAACATCTCATACACTCTTACTGGATTTGATGAACAAATAAGTTGGGTGTGTAAAAGCATCGTGTCTGCATGTGGGTGACATAGAAGAGTCATAAAACACTCTAATGGCCTTTCTTACACTGTGTCAGTTAAGGCCTGAGGCGCAGATGTGTGTCAAGTTAAACAACTGAAATGGGCGGAAAATAACAATAACAAATTTAAGAAGGTAAGACGACGAGGTCAAAAAGCAGAGCGGATATTTCCTCTCAGACCTGATAGATGTCATTTCAGCCAAGTAACTGAATTTAGCTAACTTCATTTTGCTTTCTCCTGCAGCAATACAATTCTGCACTTCCTGTGTTTATAAGAAGCTAAAAAAGAAGCAAGGGAGCGAGCAGACGTGCTTTATTTATTACTCGGCCCATTTTAGAGGTAAAATACTATACAGAAATGTGAAAAATGTTTGCCGCTTGTTATGCACTACCCACGTATTCTCCCCCAACGAGGCCCTTCTGCTCTGACCTGACTCCATTCAATGCAAAGCTTTGTTATGATTTGGTGCCGTGCCATTCCCATCCTTTGACATTTGAGACATTTTTTTTTCTCCTTATAGAAAATGGCTAACAAAAGCTGGTGGGCAGGGTCGCTGTTTGCCCGCAGTACTGTTCTGAGGAAAATCCAAGTACAATATGCAACCTGATGAACTGGTTGGATTAGCGACAGTATCTTCTTCCATCTCTGGGGCCAATCTTGTAAGCCACCAGTGGACATACTCGGGAGACACAACCCTAGATGCCACTCTTTTTAAATATAAGCTAATACTTTTCCCACTATTTATACAACGTAAAAGGATACCAAGTACTTAATAAAGACTGAACCACACAAGAGTGCAAAAGTCTAAGGTCATCAAAATATTTGTTATTTTGGCACTGCTAACCATATATAATTACTTCTCCGGCTCTTTATTAGTAAAATACAATTGGAAAGTGCACACATTTTTTGGAAGTATTTCGTGTGATTGTTTATTAATATATAATGAACAGTACGTACATACATATATTGTATAGCATGCCATGCAGTGACAGTGATTGGGTATGGCAATGTTAATGAACTATTATCTTGTTTGGAGTCAACCTGTGTATGGCGTTTTACATTGTTACAATGTTATATTTACTTTGCTAAGATTGCTAAGAGGGAGCTACGTTTCTGTGTTAAACAATAACTTCAACTGGGAGTGGCATTAACAACTTTGAAGAATTGTTCACTATTTGTCGAATTGTTGCTTGTTATGAAGTGAGTTGAGCGCGTGGCCATCAGACAATACTTGTATGCCAATCCAACCTGCCCCCAATTCAAATGAAAAGTAATCGGTCGATCGACAGCTCTTATCTTGATAAAGCTTCTAAGACAGGTTTCGTATCTCAAAGCACCAATGTAGTAGAATTGCTTATAAATGAATTGCTGTTAAAAGTTGGCTGGAATTTCTTCCTGGCACAACCCGCAAACTGTGAGAGAATTCTGCGAAGAGGGTGCAAAGCCAAGCAGTGGATTAACGCTTGTTGTTATTGGCATTTGGCACTTACATCACGCATTAAGAGTGACCTGAGTAGTAAAATAATGACATCAGACAACTCCGACTGACCAGCATTAGTCTCAATGGGATAAGGTGATGAGATATCAAGTAATGCTCAGTGCAGGAATATGGAAAACAAACTGGTGAAGGAAAAAGTTAGGTTTAAAATGTCAAGCAGTTGAGGGGTTCAGGTTGCCGGGATGGGTGTAGACTTCAGGTCTGCAATCACGCTCAGAACCCCACTGAGGGAAAAGGTGGGGGTGTAAGTCCTGCAGCACAAATGGTGACTCAATTGGGCAAGTCCAATTGCCCTGACCTGGACGGCTTCCTAATCCGAGCTGATTTATGACATTGCCTGAGCCGACTTTATGACCTTCAAATCCCGCTGGAGGAGCCCAGAGAGACGACTGGAAAAGAGGGATAAATGTTTTCCTACAGGATCTTTCTCTATTTTACACTTGGATAAGGGAGAATGTCATCAACGTATGCCAAACTAAACCAAGCTCTCTTCTACAGTCGATCCTACTGAAGGTTTAAGTGCCAGTTGATATCATACAGAAAGATGGTTAGACCAAAATCAATCTTTTCTTTTTAACAGTGTTTTTACATGAATAAAAAATAGTCAGCTAAATACCAGGACAACTACTTTAGGCTTTGTTTTATCTTTAATATTGCACAGACAACATGTCCACCAACAGTATTTTACGCTCGGATTGCGTACAAATTGTTTAGTCTTCTGTTGCCTGCCTATTTCTGAAAATGTGTGGGATATGATTAAGTGCTGGATACATGATTCATTTGCAGTCTGGATATGGACCTTAGGGGCCAAGACCCCTGGACTCTGGAAGGAGTCTTAGAGTCTCCAGCAGTCTTCAATAATTCCCCCCAAGGAGATATATATATATATATATATATATATATATATATATATATATATATATATATATATATATATATATATATATATATATATATATATATTAGGGGTGTTAAAAAAATTTGATTCGGCAATATATCGCGATACTACAGCACGCAATTCTCGAATCGATTCAATAGGCAGCCGAATCGATTTTTTAACATCCATTTTTGATGGAAAACTATTCAACAAAATGTCTAACTTTCATACCTTAAGCATGGAAGAATGTTATATTAATGGAACATTAAGCCTTAATATTTCATTTCAATGCTGTTCTAACATGAAAAATGTTACAACCTGTTTGTTAAATACAGTGGCTTACAGTTATAAAACTTCAGATCAATAAACAATACATTTTCATACAAATCTTACAGTATACATGTACAAGTTTACTGAATGGTATTTTCTAAATTTAAGTAAAAAAAATCACAACAATCGACTTGTAAATTCATATCGGGATTAATCGGTATCGAATCGAATCGTGACCTATGAATCGTGATACGGATCGAATCGTCAGGTACTAGGCAATTCACACCCCTAATATATATATATATATATATATATATATATATATATATATATATATATATATATATATATATATTTTTTTTTTATTTTTTTTTAGGACACCTGGGAATTGTTTTAGATTGTTTTATTGCTAGTTTAACTAATGTTTGGACTATTGTCCTTGAGTAAAAATGCACTCTTCAATTGTTTATTTCCACGCCCATAATGGCTCTTAATATATTTTTACAGTGTGCTGCTGGTGCTTTATTACAGTTGGAAACACAAAGTGTGTTTCCTTTTTCTCACAGACTAGACGTAGTTGTCATCAGCGTAGAGGGAAAAGAGTGGGAGGCTACACTGTTCACGATCACGACAGAGCAGGTCAGACACGGACCCAGACGGCCCGCTTTACCCCAAACAAATGCCAGCGTCTGCTCATCAGGGTGGGTCCGGAAGCACGGATGGATCAAGGACCTCAGATAAAGACAACCGTACATTAGCTCAGCTAGTATCTCTATTACACAGGAGTGGTCATTTCTTTAATTGCAAGCATTCACAAGAGCTTTCTCTTGTAAAGCATGATTAAGAAGGTAACAGACCAAATGTCTCAAAACATTTGTCCTTATAAAGCAAGTGTAAATTGCCTGTGAGGCAAAAAAAAAAAAAAGAAAAAAAAAAGCTGAGTTAATTCCTGCCAGGAAGTGGAGCAAACAAGGAGACAAAGAAAACAGGTTAAATATGGGGTCAATTAACTGAGCATATATTAAGCTTTCAAAATAAGACAAAATAGTGTTCGAGCTATGCCAGGGTTTCCTGGATGTAGTTCAGCTGGAGTGCGTCTCTGGGAAATGAAAGTTGGACAGAGGAAAGAGACATAAATAGCAGCATACGCCCACAGAAACGCACCAAACCAAACCAAACCCCCAGGATGACAAACGTGAGCGGTGACGTCAACTGTTCAGGTGACTGTCAAAATGACATCACACATATGAAATAATTGGTCCCTACCATATAAATCATGCTGGCTTTTTATTAATGAACGTCGGTGACATTGTTTGACTTTCTCTTTTCCGTTGAAACACAAAGCGCTGCGGCCGTTGTCGTCACACCGCTGCTTAGACTTCCTGAACATGGCAGGAAATCAAAACGTGACCTACATGACTTTTGTCAGGTTTGTTCTAAAGCTGCAGCCTGTAATACGACCGCATGCGTCTTCGTACATAAGGCAGAACAATGTGCAAATGAATTGTGGGTGTTTTTTCCCCAAGAGTGTGAGAAAACACTTCCCGCCTTTCTCAGACATCCGATCGGGCTATAGCTGTTTAGATTGGTAATCTGAACTAGGTGCAACAAAGCAGGAATCTTACACAAAGATGCTCAAAGACGGTAACCAAAGATGATGCTGCTGAGAGTTTCTATTTTGCCTCTTGATGTTTGTTTGCAAACAAAACACTGGAATACTCGCAAGCTTATTGAGCAATCTGTTAACAGTTCAGACCAGGTATGTCATTTACATGCAAATGTGGAAAAGTTGACTTTGCTACCCTACAAGGATAGTTTTAGTGTGATGTCAACTAGTTGCTAATCACGTTTTTGGCTTTATGATGAGAGAGAGCAGAGCCAGATGAGTGCACTGAATAATGAGTCCACCATCTTGTTTAAATTGTCTTCTACTTTTGCATGTTCAGCTTCAGTATGGTGAGGCAGGAGACTAGTAAAGGAGAAAAAGCACACAACTTTTTGGCCACTACCTATCAAATTGGAAAGAGTGGAATTATTTGACCACACACTAAGAGCTTTATGATTATTTGTATTGTCCACTCATTTGCTGTGATGCTTATTATTATTAGGGTAGCGGATGTACTGGAGAAACACTGCAAATTCATTCATTCCATTCCATTTAATGATTTACGTTTGTTAGATAAGGTTTGTAACTGAAACAGTATAATAAAAACTGTTTGTGCTACAAGAATGAAAACATCTTTATTAAACTAAAAATAGTGAAATGCACTTGTGTTAAGCATCGTTCAAACTTTCGACATTCCAGAAAAGCAGAAATAACACAATGGAACTCCGTTCAAATGTTTTGAAGCCTTGATCGATTGTTATTCTGGGAACACTTGATTGATAATGATCATTAATCACCAATTAGAAGAAGTATCTGCTGATTTAATGATGAACTAGTCAATCAGTTAGTTAACCCTCTCAAACACCCATCAGTGGACAAATGGTTCAAAAGGATCTTTTCCTAATAAGCGTTACAACTCCACTTAGCAAGTGTGAAATCCCCATTGAATATGCATCCAAAGACGACACCGTTTACAGCTACAGGGCCTCTTTTTTCACTTTCTTCTCACATATCCATCTCCTCAATTAGATGAGTGGGAGAACTTTCTCTCCTCATAACATTTTATTTTACCATCAAATGGACTTTACACTTTCTGGCCTCTCACGACAACACAAAGTGGGTTAAATGGTATATTTATTTGTCTCTTCAAGCTATAGAGACCGTTATCATCACAAGACTTCATGAAGGCCAAGTGATAAAGAACCAAATATCGTGAGCTGACAGTCCAGACAGAGCCAGATGTTCATGGAGCTCTGAACGCACTCTAAGCGAACCTGAAAGGCAGTTTAGTGAGAGGCCTTTAATCAACTGGCATCCAAAACCATGGGAAAAAAATCAAGAAACATGAACAGAAGCATAAGGGAATGAGTTAAAAATAACTGCAGGGATTGCTCCTTAATCGGAGAAAGGAAGTATTCCTTCATTCCTGTGAGGCCGACATCCTGTTTGTTCTCCTCTGTGCGTCCATGCGGGGCTGAGGGAAGCCCCCGCCGACGGACGATTTTCACCAGGAATGACAGGAATGCAGGTACATGAACGCCTCAATTACTCATGTCGGCCACGCTCTTTGACAAGCTGCCCAGTTCCAAAAAAAAAAAGAAGAAAAAAAAATCAACCATGAGAGAGGAGCAACAAATATGTGTGTTGGAATACAAGCCAAATAATTCAAAGAGGAGGTATCACAAGTGGTCCATAAATAAAAAATCAAGTGGCTTTTTAAATTTGTGTATGACAGTTCTCACTAAAAAAAAAAATAAAAAAAAAAAAAAAATAAAAAAGAGCGAGTAATATTTACTTGAAAAAGTATTTTCACTCAGAAATTCAAGTAAATTTTACAATGAGAATTTTGAGTACCTTTTACCAGATTATTTAAAAAGAAAAAAAAAAGCTACTCATGGGTTAAGGAGCAAACGCACATCCTTTAGGTTGGGAGATAGCCACTCTACCACCTGAGCCATGCCGTTGGTGCCGTGCGTTAGTATATTGATGGTGTCAGGAGGAATCCTTCTACCTCCAAGGCCTGTTTTTGGTCTCATTTTGGACACACTAGCATAGCAGTATAGGGGCTAACAGCAAGAGTGGCACGGGTCAGGTGGTCGAGTGGCTGTCTCCCAAGATGAAGGACACAAGTTCATTCCTCAACACTTGAGTAATTTGTATTTATTTTTAACCGGCAAAATGTACTCAAAACTCTCCTTGCAGAATTTACTTAGAATGTGTGAGTGGAAAAACTATACTAAGTCTTTTTCATTACTCTTTTTTTATTTTATTTGTATTTTTTACAGTGCACATTGGAGGGGAAAAAAGTGTACACGAACACAAAGGGGCACGAGGGGGATGAGGCCCCTTTACTGAAACAACACCGACTGACACAGTCCCCATTGTACTGGGGAGGAAACCATTTCTCCAACCTGCTGCCGTGCAGGGTGCAGAAGCAGTAGAGCAGTTGACACCCTCCACATATGCACACGCACGTGCATCTCGCAATTACAGACTTGAATCATGTCAAGCATGTGTGTGCGACTGTGTTCCTGCATGATGTGACTGAGCCTGCACACAAAGCCACACATGTTGTAAGATAATTGCAGACATGTTGTATCTGCTCAGTCGTGCTCTTTAAGTTGACCTCTGCTTTCCAAATAACTGCAAGGACAGAATTACAGAAGCACTAAAACTACCCATAAAATGCGGCCCACTTGGGGAATCGCAGCCTGAGGGTGCTGCACAGCCAGGTGGACGGCTAAAAGCCAGAGTTAACTGCATGCACACAACTCCCATAATCCCTCTCTTCCTTCGAGGACGCGGCGGTGGGTGCCTGCGCCAGATGTACGCACAACAGGCAGAAAAGAGGAGCACAAGTTGTGCGTGTGCGTGAAGTCGGGGGGCGCGGGGGGAGGGGGGTTGAATGGTAATAAATAACACTAATCTACGTTTATGCTCACTAAACACTTCTTGCATCTTGACTTCATTAGTTCCACTTATCAGACGCCGCAGCTTTCTTTGGATTTGAAGAAGCAGCAAGTGAGTCACGCTGTCAATGTTGAACCTCCTCATGTGGATTGTGCATGATGCAACTTGATGTCAGCGACTGCGCTGTTACTGGAGTAGTGTGACCAATCAGTTAGGATGCTCTCAATAGCAGAAACTAAAAGCGTTCCCATGTAGCTCCCTCGGCAAACAATTGAAGACGTGTGTGCTGCTTAAAAAAAAAGGGGGGGGGGGGAAGAAAACGTTGGTAAAGTCATTACCACTGAGAACAGTGGCAGGCGGCCATGCAGTTCAAAGAGAAAATGTCCCTCTCTGAGTTCTCCTGCAGTTTCAGTCCCGACTAGACCGCAGGAATCCAGTGGTGGACGGACGGTGAAAGAGGATCCGATGCCAGACGCGCACCTTTGAAAGTGCCACCCACTCCCCTCACATCGTTTTCATAAGCGCCGACTCATATGGAGAAGCTTATTTTTGAGCCACAGCGGGCTCTGGGAATGTGGAGGTAGGAAACACTGACTGGGTGAATGAGCCAGAGATTGTGTTTCAACTGAGGAAGTGAGTAAGAGTTACCAACGTATTGGAAAAACTACAAATACTACTGAGCTGTAGCCACAACTAGGGATGGGCATACTCATTGATAATTGATTGTTGATTTGTTCCGTTTTGAATCAAAATGGAGTAGTGGCTCACTTTGTTTATGATAAAAGTTGAAAACCACTATCGTTGGGTAATCAGAACATATTACTCCAGTCCTAAAGGCTCGACACAGTCAGAATAGACTAAAAAAAAAAAAATCTGCTACTGGTCTATAAATCACTGAATGGTTTAGGTCCTGAATACATTAAAGAAATGCTAATTGAATATAAACCTACGCCCAATTCACAATCACTGCGGAACGGACGCGGAGCGTTTTCTGTACGGCATCCGCACGGACTGCAATTCGCACAGCGTGCCTTGCGTGTGCGGAAATCTGCACCCATCAGACCACAAGATTACGGGGGTTCACGCTGGAGAGTTGAGTTCACGCAATAACAACCGTGTATATAGAGTCCTATTTGTAAACAATATCCATGTTTGCCTGTTGTCACATCGATATGCTTTTTGAACATTATTTCTGGGAAATAATGGCTATTTTACCATGGGTGAGTACGTTTTGTGTTTAGTGTTATTTTGTCATGTTTAATTTATTCTGAGCTAGTTATTTTATTTTTATTTTTTGTCTTTTAAATGTTCGACTCATGTCATGCTACGTTAGCTAGCTTCCCCCCAGCCCAGGTTTTATTTTGAAATATACCGGATTTACCTTGATACCGACTTCCTGTCCAGCTCGTATAATTTCTTTCTGCTTCATGAAAATTAAAATGCGGAATCCGGAAAAAATATAACACATGCGGAAACATTCCGCAGTGCCGCATCTGTTCCGCATACGCACCAGACTCGAATTCTTTCTATTCTTGCGGCGTCCGTACGGCTGCCGTACGGAAAACGCACCGCGTCCGTTCCGCAGTCAGTGTGAATTAAGCGTAACCCTAATAGTGATCTGAGGTCTGCAGACTCGGGCCAGTTTGTGGAGTCAAGAGTTCAAAGCAAACATGGTGAAGCAGCATTTAGCGGTTATGCTGCAGACAAATGGAATAAGCTGCTCTAGCTGTTTCAGTGGCATTTTGATCAGAATAATCATGGCTGGAGGAGCTATGTCAGGAAAGTTCTGGGCCTGGTGTCTCAAAAGCTATAATTCAAATCTAAACGAAAAGTTTTCAACCTTGGACTTAAACCCCCAGAGGCTACGTCACTTTCCCAGCCTTCTCTGCCACAACCTCATGCAGCCCTCGCAGGATTCTCTGCAGCTTTTAATCGTTACGACGATTACGACATAATCGTCCACGTCTACAAAATGGGTCCCCTGGATGCACCGCATCACATGAAGCCAGGTCGTGTAATTGGGGAAGTTGGTTCCAGCACACTGATGATTTGTTCCACAAATCTTTGGATCCATGGAGGTGTACAGTTTCACGCTGCTCCAAATTGTTAAAATGGATTGTTGTTAGTTTACTTGTAGTAGATCGTGCGGTTGTACCTAATGAAGTGTCCAGTGAAGAGAGAGAGAAGAAGACATCGCAAATCAAAGGAAGAAAAATGCCAAGCAGCTGTTTCCAGCCACAGAAGCGTGGGGTGAAAAGAATAGCGAAGACAACAAGTATTCAGTTTGGCCTGCATTTGATTTGCAGGAATCAAACTCCTCCTCTGCCGTCTACTGCGGAGGGGTCCTGCTAGAGTCATTAGGGCAGCAATCTTACTACAGCGAGCGAAGGCTGCTGCACATATGACATCATTCTGGGCTGCTGTCATCCCCCTGGGAGATCCGTATGCTTTTGTCCAGGAGGATGGGCAGTCACAGTGGATGCGCACACATCCCGTTCACACCAGAAGACCAACATGCAACAGGCAGTGTGGGGGAAAACAGCCAATGTCAAAATACCCTTTTCTGAACTTAGTGCAGCTGCTTTGATGGCAGCTACAAAAACATACAGCAGGAAGCAATCTGCTTAATTTAGAATATTTTGGTGGAAGTATAAAAAATAAAAGCACCAAACCCATTGCCAGATTAAAGAACAGCGACCTTGTCTTCCTGAAAACTCACATGAAGAGCCTCAATTGATGTACATTTATCTCACAGGCAAGAGGCGAGCAGGCCACCATTGTTTGATAAGACGACTAAAATATACAAGCTTGTTATGCTTTCCCACAAAGTGAAGGAAATGTCGCTCTACTAGGGAGCAGGGTGGAGAACTTGCGACAGAAAACACAACATAAATGTTGAGTCTACTGTCGTCCTGCCTAGAAATCTTTACTGGGTGGCTGCACATAATAACAGTGACAGACTTGGAGTTGTGAGCGTACGTGCACTTTGGTGATAAATTTGAGGATTTCAAGATTTGTTTGCAGACGCCGCCATGACTACAGACGGACGTCAAACCATCAGTCACATGCAAAAGAGAAGTACAGTAATGAAAATGACTCAAGCGGCGAGTCTTGCCGCGTTATAATGTGTCATCTTCGCTTTTGAAAAACTTCAAGCAGGTGCTCAGTTAGGTAATTATTTTATTCTTACAAAAAGTATGTTATTTTTTCTAGCCTTTATCTTGATGTCTAATTTGCCAGATGGCGTAAAATAGTATGAACATAAAGGTGTTTGATTATTTACATCAAAGCTGCAAGATCAACTCAGGTAGACTTTATGAGGACATTCACTTCTATGACAAATAAATAGGGCTGGGTTCAAAATATCGATATATTGATATCGTATCGATACGCCTTTTCATATCCCAATATCGATACATAAAACCATGTATCGATATATCGACCCCGCCCACAACACACACCCCTCCCCTCAACCACCACTGGAACATTTGCACAAAAACAACAATGTGAATGTCGTGTCGGTGTTTTTTTTTCTCACTTTTTTTACATAGCCTGTGCTGTGGTTGTAAGTGATTTAAATTATTATTTATTGTTGGGTTTTTTTAAGGCCATGTTAAATAAAACAGAGTGTTAATGTAACTGCAATGGATTAAATTCTTAAAGTAAATAATATTCATATTTTTACTGATGCATAAATTACAGCAAGAAGTTTCTACAATTTTCAGCACTGGTACTTTTGACTGTCTAAAATAGGTGCTGCATGAATTCCTCAAATGAATCGAAAATCGTTGTGAATCGTGAATCGAATCGATCCTGGAAATCTAAATCAATACCCAGCCCTACAAATAAAGGCAGCCAGTCAATTTAAAACAAAAAAAGTTACAGAAAGGGGAAACAACGTGGAAATTTATTCACTTTGTCATGAAAAGTCGAACACCCTGGGGGAAACCAACAGTGGAAAAAAAAGAACCAAAAATGGAAAGTCCTTTCATTTTGTAGAGGCCCACAAACTTCACACTGGATGACAGTGTCAGTTGACAGTAGAAGTGGGTGTTAACTGAAAGCTCATCATTACAAGAGCTTAACTTCTTTGTGATGAATGTGTATGTGTGTGTTGTGTGTGAGAGAAACGGGGAGCGAGAGAGAATGTTTTTACATGTTTAGCCTGCAGTACTCACGCAGATTGCAGTGATCTGCTCGTTTTAATACGGTCCCATCCCCACCCCCGTGTACTGTATACAGTACTTACAAAAAAAAAAAAAAAAAAAACACCCACCAACCCTTCCCATTTGTGCCGCGCTGCGTTCACGGTTTCAGCCAAATGCTGAGTTGTCTGACTTTTGGGGGAGACAAAAGAACCACAGGAGAGGAGGGGGTATCACTGGCGTTATACGGGGCGGGACAACACAGGTCTCCTCATTTCAAATATAAATTGTTAATAATGATTAAAGACAAAGACTATTTAGTTTCATTAGCCAACGTTTTGTATGTCTTTTAGGTACAATAAAGGGCTCAAGAACACACGTGGGGTGAACTACAACAAAGTTTTTACGCATTCAACGTTAGTGTCATTTTGATACTAATATGAAATGGTTCAAACAAATAATAATAAAATAAATAGCAAAATAACTCACCAAAACGATAGCGAACTTCTCCTCCAGCTCGGTGGGGTCCGGCATGGGCACCTTCAGGGGCATAATATGATGCTTCATCTCCGACTGGCCGTCCACACTTTCAATATTACCCATTTTTGTTGTCCCAGCAGTGTCGTATCCTCTTTATTATACACTTTGCAAAACTGTTTTAGATTAATCCAAGCCACACACCAAAAAAAATCTCCCAAATATTCCAGTGACGTGATCAAAGTAATAATCCAAAAGATCCACTTCTCCCATGTAGTAACTGACAGTGCAGTAGTCTCGCTTTACAAAGTCCAAATGCCATTTATTCACGCGTTTGCAGTCCACTCTTCTTTGGTACTGTTTTCCGTTCCGGGCCCAAGTTTCCGCTTTTCCTTCCACGGGTATTTCGCATCTAACTTTCAAAATCGTGAGCAGCACTTGAGAAGTTGCTGCTTGACTTTCTTTCTTGGCTCCGACGTGTTTCCATTCATTATTGTTGTGTGATCCTGATTAGGCTCCACAAAGTAGGTGGGGCTTCTTGTGTCGGACACACCCCATGTTGCCGGTGACAACAACGCTATTGGTCCAAACACATGTCAATCACGCCCCACCCTGCCCCCTCCTACCACATCTGTAGCAACAGTCCCCGAAGCAGCCAAGCAGCTGGTCACAAGATAGGTAGCACATTGGCGCCACCTTGGTGTAGTTTACGGTTATTGCACTTTACCATTGCCGTTGAATACTGTACAGTTGGAAATCCCGGGTATTTCCGAAGAAACAGGCTAGATAGATACCGAAAACCATTAACCCTAAAACACTTTAACACATACATATATATATATATATATATATATATATATATATATATATATATATATATATATATATATATATATATATATATATATATATATATATATATATATATATATATATATATATATATATATATATATATATGTATATATATATATATATATATATATATATGATAATTATATAAAAAATTATATTAAAATTATGTTTATTATAAACTAATAATTCTAATACCCCAGCCAGACAAAGTCCTTAAAACCCTTGCTATAATTATTCCCTGACAAAAAGGAACCATCTCAATGACTTTATTGTAATCGACAAGAACATTAATCAACATTTAATACCGCTTACCATTTTGTCTGTAAGAACATCTATACAGATAAAATAAAAGATACAATTTTTATCTTTATTGCAGCCTTCTCAGCTGACACCGACAGCAATGCTATTACAACTGGCTTCATTTTCATCACAATGCGCCAACAGGTTTTTGCAAACTACTCACTGACATGCACAGTAACTAGGAAGAGATACAGATAGATAGCAGGTAAAGGGAAGTTTGAACACTCTTGGTGTGTTTTAAGCAAGTGAAACAATAATTGAAACTCTAAACTTTATTAATCATCCATCCATACATCAAAATTTCAGGGCACCCAAATGGTAAGTCCGCTCCTGATCTTCCACTTCCACTAACAGTAACAGTAACAGTAACAGCTTTACATTTTATTTAAAATAAAATTAATAATAATCCACCAGAAGTGAGTGGACAGTGTCTTTTATGTTAGCACTTAAAAAATACACAATTTTGACTAAAACTGAGGCAAAAAAGATAAATAAACCAATGATGGGAATGCAAACTTTATTCAACAACTTCAAAGCATTCTACTTTGTAAATTAAGTTTTAAAAATACAGCAGTTTTTAATGTCACCATTAAGACTGTTTTGTTTTTCAAATAAACATGAGTGCCAAGAGGGTCTTCGTGATAAAGTGACAGCCGTGCAACACAAAGTCCATCTACTACTTCCTACTCTAATTTCTTGCAGTGAAACAGCTTCTTTGTGTGGTAAACAAGGTGAACAGCATTAAACTGTTGCATCTAGCATAATAAATGCAAGAAAGCAAGCATGCCATGAGTGTGAAGTACTGTCAAAGTTTCATCTTCATAAAAGCACAGTGATTGAGACTGCTTACTTTCATAGCTCTGTTGTCAAGGGTTTCGTTTGGTAATACTTGAATTTATAAAAGCAACATTCACCACAAAGTTCCGGACAAAGCATACAAAACTTCTTTTGGAACGTAAATGTCAAAACGCTGATAAACCGTTAAAAGTTCCGTAATACTTAAGGCAACAATATAAACACACAAACAAAGCAACATCAGCATTTGTATTAAGATTGTAAAAAATAAAATTCTTATCGCTTTCAGTCAGGTTGGAGGCTATAAATTTGTACAACATTGCCATATATTAAGCCCTTTAAGAATAAAATTATAATAGGACTTTTACAGGCTTATATATTATCCTTTCTTATAATTGTATGTAACATACAAACTGGTAATTTGTGCAACATAGTTGCTTTATTAAATATCTATTCAGCCAAATATTCTACTGAAGAATGTGTCTAAGACAGCGAGGATGCAGTACTGCGCAGCTATAGATGACAAGCTAGCATCTCCTCATAAATACTGATGGATTGCTGTTTTATGAAGCAGATGTGTTGTCTTTTTTTTTTTCTTTCTTCAGCAAAGGTGGAAAATGCCATTAAAGCTGAATATACACGCACAATTCACAGATCACAGAAGCAACACTAAATGTTAAATAGTACCGAAGATCAGCAATTCATTCTTCTAGGTTGACTCTGGTACCAAATCATACCTGCAAAGATAGAAAACTTGCTGACTGGTTGGCATATATTTGAACAGACCTCATTGCATCAAGCAGTTTGATTTTTTTTTACCACTGTGTGACACCAGTCTTCAGGTCGATTTGGTCCAGGTCCAGCTGCAGCTGCAGAATTTAAGGAACTTGGTGAGAATCACTTTAAAATACGCTAACTTTATGTAACTTGGTGTTGTTAGTATGTATTTTTAAATGTAAACTAGGAATGCATGGTTGTAGACCCCCATCATGCATATGGGAGTGGATGCATGCACATTTTATGCTCTACTGAGTGGAGAACTGTGACACTGTCAAAGAAATATTATGATTGTTTTGCTAAACAACTAACAGTACTGTATTCTCACGCCCAGATGGAAACCCCACATGTACAAATATGGTCATATTTTTCCTCCCACAAATCAACACTATTGTTATTTTCCCGTGTTGGCTGTTTACTGCAGAATGGAGTTCATGATAGTACTGCTTACTTTGCCAATAAGCTCCCTCTCTCTGCTCATGAAGGAGACGCTGTTCTTCACAGACAGATCGAGCTTCCTCTGTGCTGACTCCTCCAAAGAGAGGTCAAAGTCAAACCTATAGAAAAGGAGAGGGCATAAGTGGCATCACGGAAAGTAAGCGTACTGTATTATGAAAGAAAATTGCATTTCAACTGCTTTTAATTCGTAAGCCAATGTCTGCCCACCCATTTAGGGTGAAATCACACAACCAATAATTGCATAATTCAAAAATGTGTCTTAGACAACAAGTCAAGTCGTTGTTGAGTCCCGGGCGGGGTAAACAATGGCTTATTTGCATGAGACGATCTGCCCAACCCCAAAACCGAGTGGTTTCAACAGCACTGATACAAGTGAAATTCTGTAATTCTTTATTTTTTTGTGTAGTTTGAGATCAGTAAATTTTACTAAATAGCACTTTTCACATAAACAGCTAATACTAGAAAAACACAAAACTGCATGACTCGGGTCAAGCAGTAGTACTGTTTGGGTCTTGTCTCATGTCTGGGGTCACGCCAGGGTTATGTTGGAGTTGAGTTTGTGACCTGTTAAGTTTGAGGAAAGTGTCTAACATTTGGTTTAATTTGTTTTATTCGAACTGATGCAATCGGCTAGTAACTATGTGATGTGAAGAATCTTCAATCATTCTATGTGGTTAGAAGCCAGTCAGCAGCGAATCAGATAAATCCAGGTCAGTCCTAGCTGTCTCAGCTCCTTATATGGTCAGGAGCCAATCAGCAGTGAATCGGATCAATCCATGTTTCAGTGACCTATCAGGGTTACCCACATGTCTAGCCTCAACCAATGAGATCGATTCACTGTCTATTTAAGATGTCTGAGAAATGGGTGTGTTGCCGGATTATTACTTACTGTTCCTTTGTGCATCTCCGCAGCCCAAGGGGGCTTGGCGTCTCGTGATTCTCGATGCATTCTTGCTGTTTTTCGTTTAGTCAAGTTATGTGAATAAATACTTAAAACCTTATTTGTGTCTGCGCTTTGGGATCCAAACCTTTCAGCACATAACACAAATCAAATAAATGAAAAAAAAAATCCAGTTTTACTGGAAAGTCTGTTTCACCAAATTGTTTAAAAACACGGTGACTTAAGACTGCATGATTCCACAACCTTATAAAATTTAGTTTAAAGACCATTTAAAAAAAAAAAGAAAAAAAAAAAGGAAGTCAGTAGACCATAATGACCTAATAGGACAGTAAAATGACACCAAATCCATCAAGTTTGGAGGGGTTTGATTAAAAATGTCATTTAAATATCTTTTGTTATGACACATAAGATCTGTTTTCAACCGTGAATAAAAAATAAAAATACAGGCTTTCATGTCTCACCTCTCGTTAAATTCTGGGTTGAGGTCCCTCTTCTTGGTGGCAGTTCTCCTCTTAGTGGTTCCTTTCTTGTCAGGCAGCAGCATGAAAGTAATATAAGGGTCTGCTCCGTCTTTGGAGCAGGCTATCAAGGCTCTGCAGGTATGTACACAGAATATTTACAAAGTGTTCTTAGTGGGAAACACGAGTGAGATATCACACGCGGAAATAGAAATTGAGACCTGCAAGCATGGACAGTGATGAAAAGCCTGCTCTCCTCGGTGGAGTATCCAATGGTGAGCTTCACTTGGCTTGAGATATTTGTGGCATCACTGCCCCTTAAGACCAAAAATAACATGTTTACAATATATTTTGTTAATTGCTCATTGGTGATTTAATTCGAATCAAATAGTCTACAATACGATTCCCAATGCAGCAATGATAACTCACATGGTGAAACCGGCTCGGTGTCTTAAGTCCAGATGGGAAGGATCCCACCTGGGAATGACCGGGTCTCCGACGCTGTCATTATCCCCGGGTGCCCTGCGACATACCGCCAACTGAGTGTCCAAGATCTGCAAGACATACAATGTAACAACACAAGAGCACATTAATTGTTTTTGCTTTCTTAACCACTCACAGGCCACATTATTAGGTACACCTGCAATAGTCGATCTTACACAGATAATACTCAGTTTTGAAATCATGAATTTAACATGATTATTATTATGATTGTAGTTTCAAATGATGTAGCTGCTCCTGTTAACTACTGTATAATGTTAAAATTACAGTATCTCATTTACAGTATAATCTGCATAATCAGTGTTTTGTTATACCTTTTAATCAGCATTGTTTGAATTAAAAACAGATGGCAAATAATTATGTGGAAACTTGTAAAATAATCATCAGCTAAAATACAATATCGTGCACGATTGTATATCTGAGATATATGCAGGCAGCTTTGACAGCACCTTGAGTGTCACCCTCAGCAGGATCTGGCTCTCGGGCAGAGCTCCATCCAAGGCAAGCCAGCGGTCCAGCACCAAGTTCGGCTCGGCTAGCACCTCTCTGAGAGCAAGAGTCAAAGAACCAAGAGTCTGGCCCCAGCTGTGAGAGAGCTAACGGGAAACGCACACAAAATGGCTGCTGCCTCGTCTGTACAAAATGGTCAAACGGGGAAGAAGTCGATGACGCTCACCTTCACTGTGAGCGTTTCATCTCTGGGATCTCGAACCAAGAAATGAAATGCTTCATCCCATCGAGGCGATGTGGCGCGCTCACAGACCTTAGCAAAAAAGAAGTTGACAGACATGTCGGACTGCATTCACAATTTCACACACACAATTTGTCTTACCTTAGTTCGGTGGGATACATTCTTTAGAATAACCTCGGCTCCAACTTTTGGCTCTTTTCCACTTTTCTTCAACTGAAATTCAGAACAATGTTTAAAAAAAACAGCAAAGGTACTTGCAGATATATTTTATGACACATTATAAATTCACCACTACTGTATTAGCATTATTCTCTTCACTTGTACTTTACACTCCCAAATATGGTTATCATATGTGTTATAGATAGATAGATAGATAGCTAGCTAGCTAGCTAGCTAGCTAGCTAGCTAGATAGATAGATAGATAGATATGTACTTTAAAAATTCCAATGGAAAATAGAAAATACAGATGTTATTGGGAAATTGAAATTACAGATGTTATTGCATGTCGCAGTGCTTGAAAACATGCCCAGTCAGTGAACCTTTCCCCACTTTGCTTTGAGATCAATGTGATGATGTGGTCTTACTGGCAGGCCGTGAGCACGCTCCACATAAACAAAGAGCACGGCTGACGATGGCACAGCTTTGTTCTGAAATAACTGCTGCGACTGGTACTGCAGAATCTTTATACAAGTGGGAGAAAAAAAAAAAGAAAGAGATTCATTCAGAGTGAATATAAAACAGGCTGTCATTTCATGATGTTATGGTGTCCAAACAAATCAAAATATATTGAGAAAAATGGAGTTCGATCAATGATATTTAATTTTATTTTCAGTCAAACCTGCTCCAGTCTGGGTAGGTCAGACACCCTTGGCAGCCATTCTAGCAGTAGGTGAACTCTTCCGGACTTGACGTCATTCAAAGTGTACCACTGTAACAACATCGCCATGAAACAACCATAAAAAAAAAAAGGCTTCACATGGATTCTGCAACATGTCACACACCGTATCGATGAACTGTGCGCTGATGATATCACGTAAATTCAGTTTGAACCTGCAAAGAGATGGCTCAGTTGAGTCCAGTGAGAGAGAGTGTTTTGATTTAAAAAGTGAGGACTCACCTTCCCAGAAAGTCATCCTGATCGATGTCCTTATCAAATAATTCAAACTGGATCTCTTGGCCAGGAAGCTGCGTCAGAATCACCTAAGAATCACATGAACATTGTTTGATGTTTGATGTGAGCCACACAAGCACACACAAAATAAAATAAATAAATAAATAAAATAAAACAGACAAAACCTCGTAGAGTTCATTCCAGATTGGATTGAGGTTTTCTTTGATGGTGTGGCTGCGGAAGGTCATACCAGCCACACGGATCTTGACATAAGGGTCACTCTTCCCTTTGACCATGCCCCCCATGAAGTTGTCCTTGGCTATCAGGTTTTGGGCCTCCAGTAGATGAATTCGAAGCACGCCCTATGGATAAAGCAGGCATTATTGGTTTGCTTAACTCATTCAATCCCAAAAACGTGTAAATATGTTTTTTAATACTTTGTCCATCACTCTAAAAAACATATTTATAAATTTTTTGTAATGTTTTTTTTTTTTTGATGCAGCTTCTGACATTAGGAGGTGCCTTAAATCAATAGTAGTTATTACAAAAACAGCCAGCAGGTGGCAGCAGAGTATTAGAGATCAGCCAGTGCCATGTTGCAACAAGCTCTTTTTGTCAGTGTTTTCACCAGGAATGTGAATAATAATAAAACTTAGCTATATTCTAATGCTAATTGCTTCAAAACGGAAACAGATACAAATATACTTTTTTTTCCTGATGATAAAAAAAAGACTCTAATCTTTCATGTGTGTTGTGTTATTTTTTTATAGCAATATAACAATATTCTGTGGGGCTTGCAAAATCAGTCAAAATCCAGTTAAAACAGCCAGGAGTGAAAAGCTTGCAGCTTTTATTTGCACTGTGATTGGTCAGTCATGTTTCATTTTCTGAAACTAAATGCTCAAGATGAATTTTTTTTTTTTTATTCCAAAACGGTTTTGATTACCTCAGTTGCAAAATCAGGGTCGGGTGTGGTGTTCTGCGGGCGTGACGGTGGAGGTTTCGCTAACCCGCCAGACCCCATCGGGTTTAGTTGTGCTGTAATCCCCCCGTGACCAGGACCTGAACCTGGTGTTAATGGGCGGGGTGAAGGTGTGGTGGGTGTTGCATCATCGCTTAGCCACAAAACCTACAAATAATCAAGAGATTTTCAGTAGCAAGAAGAGTTAAGAAAAGTTGCCATAAAGTCAAGTGCATTTGTCAGATAAACACTGCACAATTTTAAGCTTCATGATGCAAGAACGAGGCACCAGACAACCGAGACAATCATGGATCTCGCCTCTTGCAGTGTTTTCTACATTTTGAAAAAATGCTTGACAATTTGGAGGAATATTTTGCACCATTGCAAAGCATTCTAAACAACCATGAATTTAGAACAGTGGCTATGCGTAGATGTACTGAAAAGGTATAAATAATGGAGGCAATATTTTATCATAAAAATTGCATGAACAAATACTATTTAACTCCCTTGCTGTATTTTTAATAGAGCAGGGTTTGAATTTGTGTGATTACACAATTGCTGTACTAACACAGGGCAAAGCAGACTGTACAACATAAACTTTTGTATAAATAACCAACCCGTAGAACAATTTTGATGTAAATGCGGCTAGCAGAACCCGAATTCTCCAACTGGAACCACTGGTCCATGGTGAGTTCAGGGGACCCCAGGAGGCGGGCCAGAGGGATGGTTAAACTGCCCAGTGAGAAAGCTCGGTCGTCGTCCTTAACCTGACACAGCGGGAACAGCATGAGAAGCTACGTTAACACTTTCATGTTGTTGAGAGACAGGAAACAGAGAGAAGGAGGGGAAAAAAATCAATATAGGTTACTTAGGTCACTTACTTGAATGTCGATGTCTTGTTTGCGAGGATCTTGAATGAAGAAGGTAAATGCATCCTCCCACATAGGGTTGCTGCAACCGTAACACGTCTGTCGAGGAAACGGGTCAAATATCATTTTGCTAACAAGTTGATTGTCTGACAGTTATAATAAAAACTTGCAATGACCTTGCTCTCTCTAGTTGTATCCTGAATGGAAATTTGCACCATTGGGCTTGGGTCCTTATTGCCCTTTCGCATCTGAAACATGATCAAATCATATGACAGTCTGCACAAGTTAAAAAGATAACAGAGAGAACCATCTTACAGGCAGCTCATGAGCTTGATCCAGATAGATGGCCAAGATGGCAGCTGATGGCGGATCTGCGGTTTTGCTGGTCAAGTTCTGGTTTCTCTGGATCACCTGGAGGACAAATCACAATATAGGCAATACAAGAAGAGGTGAGATAGAATTTCCATTCATATTATTAAGCGTTGATCGCCAGCTCACGGGTGAGTTAAACTATTTGCACGTCAGTGGTCCCCAACCACCAGGTCACGGACCGATACCTGTGTGTGGAACATTGGGTACTGAGCCACACAGAACAAAAAATATTTTATTGGTCATCAGTCTGCAAGAAGTTTTATTCTGAAAATAAAAAGGGGGATTCCCCATGGACAAAGGGGCCCTATGCGCAGTGCATCATCTGTGCCATGGGAGCGGCGACCCTGTTTGGTATGGACAGAAAAAAACAAAATACTGAACTAAAATATTATATCTTTATTGTTATGTTTGAATAAGACAGTTCTTCCATTGACAAATCTGCAAAAAAAAAAAAAAAAGACCATAAAATGGCAAACTTCTGGATGGAGCATCATTTCCCATCACATCCCATATCCATGTCCAAAAAAAACAAAAACAAAACACAACTCTTAATTTTGGCGTTGGGTTCTGTGTGTGTACATTTGGGGAATTGTACATAGAAAATGACTAATAAATAGTGGTTCTTGAATATATATAATGTATATGTGAATATACAGTATGAGAATTCCATTATTAAAAATCATTAATTCAAAAAAAATTGAATTAACTACTTTGGGAGTTATTGCTGGAAACACCTGCTGGAATGTGATCATTTCATTGTGGTACATCGTAAATGCACACTTTAAATACAAAACGTGGCATTTAAGCACTGATTTTCCTAGGTCATTTTGAAGTGCCAGAAACAAAAACAATCCCAGTAAACATTTTTTAACTTTCAAATTACCCAATTCGATGAAATTTACCTGCTTCATAAACCTAAAACTGCTCCTTAGTATTTAATACTAACATGACTATTCAGGATCTCCAGTGATCCTGTGTTTTCGAAATAAATCTATCCCATTTTGAATAAAGTCAAACAAGACTCCAATGTTGTGTGGTAATTTAGTTTCACACATATTCTCACCTCAGTCAGTCTGTCAGCAGAAGACAGCAGAGAGAGCCACTCCAGTCGGAGGTGAACGCTGCCGGATGGGACATCGCTCAGATTGAACCACTGTATACAAAAACATCCGAGTCACATAAACACAACACACATTTTTGTCCTTTCATCACAGATTTCAATCCCAAAGAGGGTGCCAGAGTGGGTCACAAGAATTTACATGTGATCCTTGTCTGGTGTCACATGCTAACAGGATTACAAAAGTCTTGCTTGGCCGTTTTAAATGTTTAATCACTTGAGCATGAGTGAGACAAAAACAACAACATTGGACACTAAAGACTTTAGAAACAACTTACATCATCCACAACTCTGGCTTGTTTCACAATATCAAGATCCACCTTCACTCTGAAAGAGACACGAGAAGCTGGATAAAATGTACAACACCCTCAAACGCATCGTCAGATTGACATATTCGCCACCAAACATGCGACGTGATGTGTGACGCACAAATTACGTGAGAATGAGTAAGCTACCTGCCCAGGAAGTCATCCTGGTCTGGGTCTTTGTCAAATACTTCCACTTCCAACTCCTGACCAGGCACTTCATGGACAATCACCTGACACACGCACAGTCACATCAATGGACAACAAACACACAGCAAACACTGAGCAAAACACACCACAATAAGACAACACAACCACAATGGCAAAAAAAATAAATATATATATATATACTATTGTATTCAGTTTGATAATTTGTAGTCTGTTTTGGTTGAACTTTTAAGTGGCACAAATGTTGTTCCCCAACCAAAGGAGAAGACACCCATGAGAAAAACATTTCCGCAAAGACTTGCTTATCACAAAAGTTGCGATTTCCTGCTTCGAATGAAGATCAAATCTCCACTAAACTGTTTATCTCTGAAAGTGGGTGCAGTGCAAAGTCAGAAACTTACTGAATCATTCTCTAAAGGAAGTCAAAGCAGCACCAAATAAACTATTATGCCCACTCATATGTTTGAAGAAGTACAGCACTCGGTTACCATAGTAACACCACCTATCTCATTTTGTTCCTTCATCACATTTACAAGCATTTAACATGAAAAAAACTTTTCTGACATACGACAGCAAAGTGTTGTTAGCAAAAAGGCTAATTTGAATGGTTTAAAAAAAAAAAAGATCATCAATTAATTAAAAACAAGGCTTCAAAGTGGTGAAAAATCAAGCTGTTCTGTGGGCATGTCTACTGAATGCACTGAAATCACACCAATCAACTGTCAACTATCATGCAAATGCCACTACTACGACCAGAAAAGTGGATGCTACATCGTCTAGCTAGCATCTTTCTTACAGGCTACACAGTACATTTTATAGAGTACATTTTACTCTGAAAAAAAAAAGTCTATTTGGTCCCACTCTAAACAGAGTAAAATTTACACTTGGAAGAAAGTACAATATTCAGAGTAAATTTTACTCAAAGTATTTTTATTGTGTACAAGAGAATTTGCCTATCCCATGAAAAAAACTAGCCAAGTTTTTTCACTCAGATAGTCTAAGTAGGTTTGACTACCCCCCCCATTTCAAGTTGGGAGACAGCCAATCTGCTCCCTGAGCCGTGCCACCCCTACTGTGTGTCAGTATATCACTTGTCAGCTGGAATATTCGTACATCATCGCTTTTGATCTCCTTTTGGATGTTAGCAAACAGGAGAAGTCGCATAGCTCAGGCGGTAGAGTGGCTGTCCCACAAGCTGAAAAGTTGTGTGTTCGTTCCTCAACCCTTGTGTGACCTTTTTTAAAATAAACTAGTAAAATGTACTCATAAAATGTCCTTCTAAAATGTACCTAGAATTTCTGGGTGAAATAACTTTACTAGGTTTTTGTCATGGGATAGGCCAATTCTCTCAAACACTGTACAAAATTCTTTAAAATTTACTCTGAATATTTTACTTTCTTCCAAGTGTAAATTTGACTGTTTAGAGTGGACCAAATAGATTCTTTTTTTAGTAAAATGTACTCTACAAAATGTACTATTTACCTTACACATAACTAACTACATGTTTGAGCTTTGAGACTCTGGTGGCTGGAATATATCATGACAGGTCGTTATGGGGCTTAACCATGTTGTCATAATGAGACGTTAGGTCTAAAGCAGACCGTCAAAGTTCCAGTCCACATCACATTGGCCACTTTAAAAAAAACAACAACAAAAAAACGTTGTTACGTGCACACTCAGCCAACAATGGGGCACTCTAAAGCAGCCACGCCAGCAGAGTAGTCGAACCGAAAGATGTATTTTGTGTGTAGGCATAGCTAGCTAGCTAGGTGCATGTTGCAATTGCCAGTGCGAAAAGAGGCACTTAAGTTCTTATATAGTGGGTGAATTACCGGCATACAATTCACAACTCTTTGTAAACTACCATTTTTTTTGTTACATAAAAGCACACCAATCTCACCTCATACATCTCCCTCCACTGTGGGTTGAGGTTGCTGTCGACATGATGTGAGGTAAAGATTTGTGTTCCCACGCGAAGCACAGCATACGGGTCTGACTTGCCGTCAATCAGGCCCTTGATGACGGTGTCCTTCGCTGTCAGATCCTCGGCCTCCAGCAGGTGGATACGCACAACTCCCTAATATTTGCAGACACATGCAGAAATACATCACTTGCTGCGTGGCATTCAGGTTATGTGTTTTCTAGCAACGTGGATTGCACCAATTCCCCCGGTCATGTATGACAGAGACGGTTACCCTTGGGAGAGGGGAGCGGAGCTGCGCAACCTGCAGGTCGGCCACCAGGGGAACGGTGAGACGGTTGGGGAGGACCAGTTGGGAGGCTATTGCATCCATTATCATAGTGTCCGACATGGCACTGCAATGAATGCAAGGATGGTGTTGGGGACACACGGGGAAGGGACACGCGGACAAAACAGCAAGCGTCTACAGCACTGCAAACAGTTGACGGCATTCAAAATCAAAGCCAACACTCGCTGGCTGTACAGAGCGAAAATGCAATTTTGGAACTGACATGTTATTTACAGCCATAACAGTGTCGCCAAAATTGTATTTTCACTCATTTGGATTGTGAAAAATGAGCTTGTCTCATTTTAGACGGTTCCACTCTCATTTAATTACTTACTTTTAATTACATTTAGCCTGATTTTACATTGTTTTAAGACAATGAATCATGGGCCTTCAAATGAATGAAGTTTTAAAATGAGGTGGCTTATAAAGACAAAAACATTATTGCAACAAGAGGTTGCAACATGCAAAGCTGGCATCAAACCAAATTCTGCAATGACTTAAATGCCAAAATACAGTAAATAACATATTCTCTTGAATATGTCTCAACAGCTGCAAAATAATACTTGGTTTTGACTAACACCATGAGTGTGGTATTAATTTTGTTCATTATTGCTGTTGTGGTAGTGCGCTGCATCAAAATGAGGAATCTTTTAATATTTTGGTTATGCCAATAAATAGCACAAAAGAGGCAAAATATTACAAATATTTCTCACTTTGATGCAATTGATTGTGGATCTCCTATGGAGCATTTTTGTAACTTTGCTGTGTAGTGCAGGCTTAAATGTTTTCAACTTTTCAACTCACTTCAATCCCGGAATATCCAATAGGTTGGTCAGGCCAGTCCAGTTGATGTCCAGTTTCTATCACACAAGGAGAGTTGAGAAACCATATGCAAATCAGAAGGAGTTAACATTTTGCTATGACACCCCCCCAAAGCTAAGACTGACCTATCACAGCGCAGCACTCCAACACTTGGCTAACATTTTACCATGTTCATATTAGTGCTTTTGCTCATTTTCATAGTTAAACGCTGCGCTTGTGACAACTAATACACATTTTACAGTCTTACAGTAAACACACAATTTTATTTGTTGACTTGAGTGAAAGTTAGAAGTTAAACTCACCGGTCGGCGTATGAAGAACATGGTGATGGCCCCAACCAGCGGAATGTCTCCAATCAGAGGCTCAAGGATCACACGTAGCTTGCCGTTGAGCTATTGAGAGAATCACATAAAAAAAAATGACAATCACTGGGGTTATTCCCTGAACTATAACATCTGTGTGAGAAAATGTTATGCTGCAAAGTGGTGCCTTGAGAAATGAGTGGCACAACATGGCCGCCAAGTTAGTTAGCGGGCTGCTTCAATGCACTGGTGTACAGTACTAGTTTAGTGAAACTCTTTGTTTGGCTTCACAACAGTATTATACTGCCCCCGGTGGCCAAGTCACACACACCAGAAGAAGCTGCAATTAATTAGTCATCATGAGTCATATTTACATTCTATTGGAGTGGATTAATGGCATTTATTTCAATGAGGAAATGTTTTTGCGTCGGTCATCTCAAGGCACCACTGTATGTCCATACCTGAATTCCTTTGACGCCAGCTTTGCAGAAGTACTTTTTGATTTCTACGTTGATCTCGGCGTCGCCAGCGTAGCTGCAAGAAGACGCGTGTTTAAATAAGGAAAGCAGCTGATGTGATGAGATTATGAGACTGTTTTGTCTTAAATAAACACGCAAGGACAAACTTCTTGAACTGAAGGACCATCTCACGGTCTGACTAGACAGACTGGTTTCTTACACCAAATTACCTGAGGTACAAATCCAACATGACTTGTCTCCTATCGTGTTCTGTGTGAGCCTTCACGCCGACTACTTTTAAAGCCTGTGAACAACAACAGCTGCGATTACACACACCAAAGGCAAACAGGCTAATGCAGGGGTGTCCAAACTTTTTCATTTGAGGGCCACATACAGAAAATCAGAAGGACGCAAGGGCCACATAATGTTATGAAGAGAATTTTTTTTTTCTTTTTTTTTTTTAGTCCTAAAAACTGTACAAATAATTTATTTGTGCTTTTGCCTATTTAGAAAAATGCTACAGTATATAAACCAATTTATTTGTAACATGGCAGTAGGGTTATTATAGTTTTGGAAGTTTTCATTTTAGTTATTTTTGATTAGTTTTCAGGGTGGTTCCGTTAGTTTGTATTAGTTTAGTTCTTTAATTTTTTTAGTTTTAGTTTAGTTTGTTCGTTTCAGTATTAGTATTTTTTTTTAATGTGGATTAATGGCAATATTTGTGCGCAACTTTTGCACAATATTTAAAAAACACCATGGGTGCAACATCATCTGAAGGTGCTTTTCTATTGGCTACTGCTAGATGAGGTCACTTCTGTGTGAGACACTTTCAAACGTCATTATTCCGGTTTATATCAAAATAAATCTACTAAAAATCACATTTAAAATCATCCCCAAATGCTCATGCATTAAATTAATTACCAAAGACTGAAACGAAGGACATGTTTGCTATAATTATCGTTAGTTTTGTAAACATAAAATGTAGTTTTCGTTTTTTAAAAAGCATTTTCATTTTTTATTTTATTTCGGTAACAATATTGTTTTTTGAATTTTAGTTGTATTTTTTTCATTAATTTTAGATAACTAAAATAACCTTTAATGGCACCAGTTTTTCGATACCCTCCCTTCTTACTTTGACCATCTTCAAACATTTTTGTTTTGTTTATTTTATTTGAACTGTGTCAAACGCCATTTTTAGCATATGTCGCGGGCCACTGAAAAATGGACGGCGGGCCGCAAATGGCCCCCGGGCCGTAGTTTGGACACCACTAATGGCTAATGGCAAGTAAGGATGCCTGTAAACAACATGAACGCCTTTTCTGGTCGGGATGGTCATTTATTTTTTTAAGATGCATGGGGGTGCAATCCGCGACCTTGTCTCCTAGGTTGACTTTGGTGAAGCTGAGGGTTTGCAGATGAATACTGGAGGCTCGGATGGTTGGAGCGATGGTCTCCAGAAGTAACTTTTCCAGAAACTGGCCTATGAAAGGCCACGCTTGCTGCAGGATCTAAACAAAGAAGGTTTATTGATTAAAGCTAAATATAAAAGTGGACTGATTTCTGTTCTCTTTGTGTGCTCAAAAAGCATTTAATTATGACACCTATTTTCCTTGGAACAATTTCGGAGTGGACGATATATTTTTTGTTGGTTTAGATTTTGGTAACACAAAAAACTTCTTAAGAACACTACAGAAAACTTACAATTGAGAAAAGTAGCTAATAATTGGACAGTTTTAAAACATATGACACTTTATAACTATAATCAATCAGGCCCAAATGCACTGTTAGTACTACTGATTATTTTTAACTGTAATGCTACAAAATGGTGTTACCATGGAAACAAGCCCCAAACACAACAATGCTTTCAGCTAAAATCCCTTTATTTCCCAATTAAATGAAAATAAATAAATAAAAGTAAGATGAATAAGGGTAAGAAATAACCATGCTGCATGTGTGTGTTAAAAGCAAAGCTAATATCCACCCACATATGACAGCAAAGGGCAAAAGTGTGGTAAACACAAGCTGGTTGTTTCCGTTGCAGCTGCAAAAAAATAAATAAATCACAGACAAAACGACCTGAACGCTGCTCTCAATCATCACTAATTCAGTTTTGCAATTTAACAAATTAAATGCTCTCCAGTTAATACATTTTAGACAGTGTCACTTAAAGAGAAAACATGCAGACTTTCAGGTTCCCATCATCAACTCACTGACAACAACAACACAAGAACAATGCTCATTTTCTAAAAAGCTCCCATCCAACACGCCCGGTGTTAACGTCAGCATTTGGGCGTGAAGTGTAGCGTGCAGGCCACTGTTGGGCTTTAACGCTCCGCTGACCAGCCCCTCCAAACTCCCCATGAGCCTGCATGGTGACGCTTTCAGGCTACAGTGTGTCACACGGCCACCAAAAATCATGAGACACTTATGGTCATGCGGCAGAGATCATTTTGTAATGACTGCAGCGAGACAATTTCTTTGTCTGCAGAACATTCAAGCTACGAGGGAGAAAAATCTGCACCTATTGAAAAATGAATTCAAACAATTACTCTCAAGACACTGTAGGCCTCTGACATTACAGTTCATCATATTTTTCTCTTCGCAAGGACATTCACAGTATTAGTATTCACGTCCACATTTTGCCTTTGTTGATGTGAGGGTGACAGAAAGGCTGAGATGTCGTTCCAGCCACTTTCCCTGCAGCTTAATTACACAAGTGAATAGTCTGCACTGCACTGATGGAAAGGGTGCAAAAGGAAGCAGGGTCATCTCAAGTCCACAAATGTTCACTTTATTCAAGTTTAATTGTGAAACATCTCGTCAAGAAGCTGCATGAGATGCTGAAAACAGCAGCATATGCTACATCCATTATGGACTGTCGGAATATCCCAGTTGACAGATTAAGCATTATAGACTCACCATTAAAATAAATAAATTCATAAAATAGAATAAAATAAAATACATCTGACCTTATTCAGCCACTCTGCTTTTTCCACATCTGGGAAGTTGACCTGTGAAGAATTAATAAAGGTCAGACAGGGAGCATGAAAATGATCAGCAGCTTACAGTAGAATCACTGGGAAGACTAACATATTAATTCCTCAGCATAGTTCCATTGAATACAGTTGAAAACTCCAAAGTCGGTCCAGTCGACATTTTGGGTGACAAAGAGCATATTATTTGAGACTTAGCATCTAAAACGATTAACTGCACATGCATGTTTTGCTTTTTATTTGGCTGTTTATGGATTTTTTTTTTTTTTTTCAGTTGATTGGTTTAGTTGGTTGTATTTATTCATTTTTTTTCTTTCAGACATTGTGACAAATTGAACATTTCATCATACAATTACAGCATATAAAATACCCGAAAAGAAAAAGAACAAAGCTAGCCAAAGCTTATTAATTCCCGCCCCCATACTATACTAGGACGCAAAAAAATCAAGCAAATTAGTGATTAAAAGTCAGCTGAGGATGATTTTAAGATGCGTCCTTCCTCAACTCTTGATGAGCCTTAGAGCTGGAAATCGAAGGAACTATACTGTGACATTAAGTAGCACATGCATTTTTGACCTAGCAGCTCAGCACTTTTGTGCATGGCTTTAAAATAATAATTTAAAAAAAAGTTGACCTGAATACTGTACCTGTATGATATTAATGATTAGAATATAATTTGATGTTTACTGTACTGCAGTTGGCTTATTGATAAAATACTATCTCCACTATGAATGTTAAGCTGACTCACCTCAATTAACAATGCCCTGGCCTCTGCTCACTTCTCCGGGTCTATATTGTTACTACATGGTCCTTTTTACACTTTTATGAAAATGTTAATATGTTACTTAAAAAACAATGGCTGCCCAGTAAATAAAGGTTTTTATAAGGGTTGATGGTTCATTTTCATTAGAAATAATTCAAACCATGGACTCTATAATTAAATGTCTCTTTTCCTCAATGCTGAATGTGAATTCTGATGCAATTTGTCAAGTGATAATGACATGAGAATGAAAGAGAAATGGCAGGAACTGCAGCCAAAATCACACTTCCGAAAGCAGTGCATCACACTGAAGGCGACAATGGATTTTGCACCGCTGACACTTGATGTTTTACAGCTTGGGAACATGTGTACCCTTTTGAGCCCTGGAAAAGGTCCAAGCAGCTACTTCAGATTTCAGTAATTAGCCCTCATGGGTGTGTTAGTAGGAATTGCACCTTTCTCGGCTCATACAGTCGCCCTGTTATTGCTCATAGTGTCTGAGATCATTCGATTGAGCTTTGCTCTGTCTTTTTTTTTTCTTTCTCTAACACACATATGCAGCAGCTTATCCTCTCACGCTCTCTTTCCAGATATGGTGGTCCTGGTCCACAGCTCATAAGTTCATGAGCTGCTCCATGCATTTTTTCTTTGTGTGTAATCTCCAATTGTATCCCGCTTTTCCCACTGCAAAGCTGACATGTGAAATCCTATTCAGTTCAGATGAATTAACCAGGCACTGCATACTTGGAATGTGCTGGTCATGGGGAGGAGACTAAATGAAAACAAACTTGCCCTGATGTCTTATTAAGAGGTATTAATTAAGCACCCAATAAGCGACACTCAGGGCACCAAGGGCTTACTTTGACACACGAAACTGCGGAGAATGGCCACGCGGTAGGAGTTTACTTCATAGTCCTTACCCAAGGAGGCAGATCCCGTTTGAATCGAAAGATCTTCTCTGTCGTGAACTCCATCTCGTTTTCCAGGAGGTACATGGCCGCGTTGAGCCTCCTCGCTTTATCCTGTCGACTGTGTTTCCATCCCATGTAGACAACGAGCCCGACCAGGACCACGGTGATGCTGAGGCCATAATATCCAGCCAGGTAGACGGGCACGAGCGCGCCCAGGCATTTGGCGAAGGACCACAGGGCGCCCACCGCGCGCTCTCCTGCGGGGGCTTGTTCCGGAGGCGAGGTCCGGGCCGCCCCCGCTGTGCCTCCTCTCATGCCCGCCTGTGCCTCCTCTTCCGCGGATGGCATCGCACGCACGACCCGTTACTTCCCCGCTTTTGACTTCAGCTCGCACCGCCCCTTCTTTTCTTTTTTCTTCTTCTATCCCCTCTGCAAGCTTTTCGAGAAGAGTTATCTTACAACGTGGACAGATGGCCGCTTTAGAGGCAGCTTGCGTGGATTAAATCATGATGAGATTCCGCTCTTCACTCTCGCCTCGGTTCCGCAGAGCACCAAAAAAAAAAACCCGACCAATTCACGTTTGGTGGACGTGTCTTCTGCAGGCAGCAGTGAGCTTTTTAGGGCGGGTTCTCTGCTCCCAGCCCTCTTTCACGTCAAAGGACGCGAAATCCCACAATTAACTCACATGCACGAACGTAGCCCTCACGCGCAGGCAGGACCATCAAACAAATATACGTACATGTCAAAATTAATCACGCACGCTCGCGCGTGCACGCATCGCCTCAGCATCTCGCCACGCAACGACAGCCCGTAATATCTTTACGTAACAGGCACGGGAGCTGCATGCTGCCTGCATGCACAAGTGATCATCTACTGCGGCAGCCTGCTGAGCACGATAACAGGTTTATAATAGAGCTGCTAACAAACTTATACGTACTGCACACCCTTACACGAAGACTCTCTTACCAATAAAATGACTAACTGATACGTGTGTTTTAACTTAATGTTTGATATTAAAGCTGTCAAAATTAATCGATAAGTAATCATTATGTTAGCGACAACTATTAATAATCGAGTAATTGTTTGAATAATCCGAATAATCAATAGATTAATCGATTCCGAAATTATTTGATCGTGACAGCACTATTTGATATTGTGGCTAGCTAATTTGCACTGCTATGGTAAAATGTGCACTATGCCATCAAATCCAATTGCTCCCCTCCCGTTTTATGCCTCGTATTGGTCAAAATAAGCCTGTGACATAGTTTGTCATTTGCATGCAAAAGTCAAAATGAATTTGTGTGTCGTGATGTAGACTTTACACTCATAATTCAAGTGTTTGCCCACTTCATAGATGCTTGCACGCTCACTGAACTGGGGGAAACTTGTGCAAAGCTAAAACTTGTAGCTGACAATCTTACAGCAGTTGCAGTTCCAGCTGGCGCGGCTGCATTAGAGCGCCTCATTGTCACATTTTGGGAAAGCCCACAAGTGGGATATATTCCAGCTAATAGAGTTTTAACTGGATATATCCTTGCTATACTCAAACTACATGTAGTGATGTGTATGTTATAAGAAAGGCAGAGGAGAGGTATTTGATTGACATTTGAGTGGGCCATGGTTTCAGTACATACAGCGAACATTTTCATTGCGGCTGCGAAAACAGGCAGATTTATTTTTTATTTTTTCAATTTTGAAGCCTTGTATATGTTTGTGATTTTTTTAACCATTAGAATTTGGCAGAGTTATCAACACACTTCTCTAGCTGTGATTAGTCAAATTTGCGAGACATTACTTTCACTTTAGTTAGTCATCAGCTAATTAGTGTGATTACTGTCATCCAGGCTATAATCTTTTTTTTTTTTTTTTTTTTTGTCCATGTCAGTTTAACTATTTTGATTACTGTCCAGCCACAAAAAGTAAAGCAACTCATAATTTTGATTAGTTCATTTTCAACATTTTGGTTAATTTAGTTGATTTTCTTAAACAGAGCATCCCTTTTGTAACATGTACTTCATATACGTAGATTAACTTTGCATGACATTTTGAATTATAAGAGAATAATTATTATTATATAAAATTATATCTTTATATATATATATTTTTTTAATTAATTATATTATATATTTATTATTATACTTATATTAATATATATTGATATTTTTATTTATTATATATTTTAATATATACTATTGTTATTAAATTAATATTATATACAATTATATATTTTTTATATTATAAATATTTATATTAATATATTTATTCAATTAATATTATAAAATTGTAAATTATGAGAGTAAAAACACAACTTGTGGCAATTGTTTGAAACACCCAAACTAAATTAGTAGGTCACAATTTTTGAGGTACAGTAACACAGATATTAATTTCAGAATATTTGATCATTTGGGTTGCATAATTACAGACAATAGTTTGGTTTCCGCACTGAGTTAGTCCATGAGTAAGAACATATTAAGAACAGTTCTCTGTTTGACAGTACAGTTCTACACAATATTTACAAATCAGTAAAGTTTGAGTAAATCCCACCATGGGTTGCTACTGCATGCATAGCAACAAACAATTGTACGTCATAAAAGATACTACCGTCACTTGATGAAGCGAAGGCTTGAGTCTCTTAATAGCTGCCTGGATGCAGCCAATTACTGTAGTCATATTTGCTCAGAGGGTGTAAAGTTTGATGAGTTCTCGTGCAAACATGAGTATGGTGATCACCTGTTCAAGAGACACACCAGCATTTGCAGGATTTGTTTTGCAGAAACAAACATGCAGTAATTCGAGGGGAAATCAACCACACACTGCAAAGGTGGGTGGAAAAAGGTAGCAGATACTTATCCAATCAAGATCCTTGACCACAAACTCCAGTGTGCAGATGTTTTTTTGTCTTTGTTATAACATTTTTGCTGTGTCATTCAAATGTGAGGGCCTCTTGTGAAAGATGGACGAACATAAGTACTCACATGGTGACCATTGCCTGTCAGCTGAGGAACAATAATCTCATAGACACGAGAAGCAGAAGCTGCAGTCACGGGTGTTTTGAACATGTCTGCCTCACACTTGATTCTTAGTTCTAATCTCAGTTTAGATCCCCCGCCCCTGTCAAAGTTATATTCCGCCTGCTGCCCAAAGTCAGCCGGGACAGACCTTCAACTAATCCGCAATCCTAATTGGGTCAAGCGGCAGCCTATATAAAATTGATGACTGGTGTATTGCATATAAATATTTTTTGTAAATACTGAGGAGAAAGTGAGTCTTATGTATTACTGTACATGTAAATTATGTTGAAAACTCCTCCTAGGGACTCTTAACAAAAGGTTGTGACATTCCCACAGCCATGCTGGTCATGGGATGTGGATCACATCAGAAGTTTTCTTTTCCTATTAAAATTAGAACTTGACCAGTGCACTCCTAAAGTTGCACTCCCATCACATCGTTTTGATGGGAACGGTAGTGAGTTTCTGTTTGATATTTGTCTTTCAAAATGAAAACATCCTTGTAGAATTGGAAAATAACCATTCTGTTGCCCATTAACTCTAAAGTTCAGCCCATTGGCAGCAGCTGAAGAAAGCCACCAGTATGCCCATTGTTATTATTTTTTAAGTTTAAATCAAACATTTTCAAACAATGACTGACTCAATTGTGTAAGACAAGTGGTTAAAAAAACAAAAACACTTGCAATTACACTCATATAATTATTCATTAGAAGGCTTCTGCCATGATTCAATATTTCACATTAAATTACTTTCTATACAATTAATACCTTTAAAAACATATTTTGCAACTTGCTGTCGACTGAAAATGACATCACAAAGGCTCAGGTAACCAATCGACTGAAAATGACATCACAAAGGCTCAGGTAACCAATCGACTGAAAATGACATCACAAGGGCTCAAGTAACCAATCACAGCTATGCTGTTTTCTAGGTTTGGTCAAGTGACATTCACAAGCTGAGCTGTGATTGGTTACCTGAGCCCATGTGATGTCATCTTCAGTCGACAGCAAGTTGCAAAATATGTTTTTAAAGGTATTAATTGTACATGAAAAATAATGAAAATATCACATTTATTATAGGCAAAATATTGGTTTGACTGCCAAAAATGCCTAAATAAGTAAAGTATCCCTTTAAGTATCACTGGAAATACTACCAAAACAGTACAAACTCATTGAGTTGTTTTTCCACCCAAACTTTTAATAAACATAGAAAGAAAAGTTTGAACAATTAACTAAGGTTGAGAGAACAAACAGTCTAGAAAATTCCATCAACGTGCAGGTGTTAACTCAAGGCTGAAAA